>NW_027194590.1:0-105476 GCF_032444005.1 Ranitomeya imitator
GAGCATGTGGCTCTATTAGTATAGGAGATACCTGAAAACATATCACACTTTTCATCATAGTGCTTTTACCAATGCATAAAATGCATGGAGAAGTCATTTCGAATGACTGGTCCTCAGTGTTGTGAGAACGATGACTGGTTAAAATTTTTGGTGGTTTCTTGTTCAGTCCATAGGCCTACATCATGTGGCAAACCGGTGAGCATGTGGCTCTATTAGTATAGGAGATACCTGAAAACATATCACACTTTTCATCATAGTGCTTTTACCAATGCATAAAATGCATGGAGAAGTCATTTCGAATGACTGGTCCTCAGTGTTGTGAGAACGATGACTGGTTAAAATTTTTGGTGGTTTCTTGTTCAGTCCATAGGCCTACATCATGTGGCAAACCGGTGAGCATGTGGCTCTATTAGTATAGGAGATACCTGAAAACATATCACACTTTTCATCATAGTGCTTTTACCAATGCATAAAATGCATGGAGAAGTCATTTCGAATGACTGGTCCTCAGTGTTGTGAGAACGATGACTGGTTAAAATTTTTGGTGGTTTCTTGTTCAGTCCATAGGCCTACATAATGTGGCAAACCGGTGAGCATGTGGCTCTATTAGTATAGGAGATACCTGAAAACATATCACACTTTTCATCATAGTGCTTTTACCAATGCATAAAATGCATGGAGAAGTCATTTCGAATGACTGGTCCTCAGTGTTGTGAGAACGATGACTGGTTAAAATTTTTGGTGGTTTCTTGTTCAGTCCATAGGCCTACATCATGTGGCAAACCGGTGAGCATGTGGCTCTGTTAGTATAGGAGATACCTGAAAACTTATCACACTTTTTAATCATAGTGCTTTTACCAATGCATAAAATGCATGGAGAAGTCATTTCGAATGACTGGTCCTCAGTGTTGTGAGAACGATGACTGGTTAAAATTTTTGGTGGTTTCTTGTTCAGTCCATAGGCCTACATCATGTGGCAAACCGGTGAGCATGTGGCTCTATTAGTATAGGAGATACCTGAAAACATATCACACTTTTCATCATAGTGCTTTTACCAATGCATAAAATGCATGGAGAAGTCATTTCGAATGACTGGTCCTCAGTGTTGTGAGAACGATGACTGGTTAAAATTTTTGGTGGTTTCTTGTTCAGTCCATAGGCCTACATCATGTGGCAAACCGGTGAGCATGTGGCTCTATTAGTATAGGAGATACCTGAAAACATATCACACTTTTCATCATAGTGCTTTTACCAATGCATAAAATGCATGGAGAAGTCATTTCGAATGACTGGTCCTCAGTGTTGTGAGAACGATGACTGGTTAAAATTTTTGGTGGTTTCTTGTTCAGTCCATAGGCCTACATCATGTGGCAAACCGGTGAGCATGTGGCTCTATTAGTATAGGAGATACCTGAAAACATATCACACTTTTCATCATAGTGCTTTTACCAATGCATAAAATGCATGGAGAAGTCATTTCGAATGACTGGTCCTCAGTGTTGTGAGAACGATGACTGGTTAAAATTTTTGGTGGTTTCTTGTTCAGTCCATAGGCCTACATCATGTGGCAAACCGGTGAGCATGTGGCTCTATTAGTATAGGAGATACCTGAAAACATATCACACTTTTCATCATAGTGCTTTTACCAATGCATAAAATGCATGGAGAAGTCATTTCGAATGACTGGTCCTCAGTGTTGTGAGAACGATGACTGGTTAAAATTTTTGGTGGTTTCTTGTTCAGTCCATAGGCCTACATCATGTGGCAAACCGGTGAGCATGTGGCTCTATTAGTATAGGAGATACCTGAAAACATATCACACTTTTCATCATAGTGCTTTTACCAATGCATAAAATGCATGGAGAAGTCATTTCGAATGACTGGTCCTCAGTGTTGTGAGAACGATGACTGGTTAAAATTTTTGGTGGTTTCTTGTTCAGTCCATAGGCCTACATCATGTGGCAAACCGGTGAGCATGTGGCTCTATTAGTATAGGAGATACCTGAAAACATATCACACTTTTCATCATAGTGCTTTTACCAATGCATAAAATGCATGGAGAAGTCATTTCGAATGACTGGTCCTCAGTGTTGTGAGAACGATGACTGGTTAAAATTTTTGGTGGTTTCTTGTTCAGTCCATAGGCCTACATCATGTGGCAAACCGGTGAGCATGTGGCTCTATTAGTATAGGAGATACCTGAAAACATATCACACTTTTCATCATAGTGCTTTTACCAATGCATAAAATGCATGGAGAAGTCATTTCGAATGACTGGTCCTCAGTGTTGTGAGAACGATGACTGGTTAAAATTTTTGGTGGTTTCTTGTTCAGTCCATAGGCCTACATCATGTGGCAAACCGGTGAGCATGTGGCTCTATTAGTATAGGAGATACCTGAAAACATATCACACTTTTCATCATAGTGCTTTTACCAATGCATAAAATGCATGGAGAAGTCATTTCGAATGACTGGTCCTCAGTGTTGTGAGAACGATGACTGGTTAAAATTTTTGGTGGTTTCTTGTTCAGTCCATAGGCCTACATCATGTGGCAAACCGGTGAGCATGTGGCTCTATTAGTATAGGAGATACCTGAAAACATATCACACTTTTCATCATAGTGCTTTTACCAATGCATAAAATGCATGGAGAAGTCATTTCGAATGACTGGTCCTCAGTGTTGTGAGAACGATGACTGGTTAAAATTTTTGGTGGTTTCTTGTTCAGTCCATAGGCCTACATCATGTGGCAAACCGGTGAGCATGTGGCTCTATTAGTATAGGAGATACCTGAAAACATATCACACTTTTCATCATAGTGCTTTTACCAATGCATAAAATGCATGGAGAAGTCATTTCGAATGACTGGTCCTCAGTGTTGTGAGAACGATGACTGGTTAAAATTTTTGGTGGTTTCTTGTTCAGTCCATAGGCCTACATCATGTGGCAAACCGGTGAGCATGTGGCTCTATTAGTATAGGAGATACCTGAAAACATATCACACTTTTCATCATAGTGCTTTTACCAATGCATAAAATGCATGGAGAAGTCATTTCGAATGACTGGTCCTCAGTGTTGTGAGAACGATGACTGGTTAAAATTTTTGGTGGTTTCTTGTTCAGTCCATAGGCCTACATCATGTGGCAAACCGGTGAGCATGTGGCTCTATTAGTATAGGAGATACCTGAAAACATATCACACTTTTCATCATAGTGCTTTTACCAATGCATAAAATGCATGGAGAAGTCATTTCGAATGACTGGTCCTCAGTGTTGTGAGAACGATGACTGGTTAAAATTTTTGGTGGTTTCTTGTTCAGTCCATAGGCCTACATAATGTGGCAAACCGGTGAGCATGTGGCTCTATTAGTATAGGAGATACCTGAAAACATATCACACTTTTCATCATAGTGCTTTTACCAATGCATAAAATGCATGGAGAAGTCATTTCGAATGACTGGTCCTCAGTGTTGTGAGAACGATGACTGGTTAAAATTTTTGGTGGTTTCTTGTTCAGTCCATAGGCCTACATCATGTGGCAAACCGGTGAGCATGTGGCTCTGTTAGTATAGGAGATACCTGAAAACTTATCACACTTTTTAATCATAGTGCTTTTACCAATGCATAAAATGCATGGAGAAGTCATTTCGAATGACTGGTCCTCAGTGTTGTGAGAACGATGACTGGTTAAAATTTTTGGTGGTTTCTTGTTCAGTCCATAGGCCTACATCATGTGGCAAACCGGTGAGCATGTGGCTCTATTAGTATAGGAGATACCTGAAAACATATCACACTTTTCATCATAGTGCTTTTACCAATGCATAAAATGCATGGAGAAGTCATTTCGAATGACTGGTCCTCAGTGTTGTGAGAACGATGACTGGTTAAAATTTTTGGTGGTTTCTTGTTCAGTCCATAGGCCTACATCATGTGGCAAACCGGTGAGCATGTGGCTCTATTAGTATAGGAGATACCTGAAAACATATCACACTTTTCATCATAGTGCTTTTACCAATGTATAAAATGCATGGAGAAGTCATTTCGAATGACTGGTCCTCAGTGTTGTGAGAACGATGACTGGTTAAAATTTTTGGTGGTTTCTTGTTCAGTCCATAGGCCTACATCATGTGGCAAACCGGTGAGCATGTGGCTCTATTAGTATAGGAGATACCTGAAAACATATCACACTTTTCATCATAGTGCTTTTACCAATGCATAAAATGCATGGAGAAGTCATTTCGAATGACTGGTCCTCAGTGTTGTGAGAACGATGACTGGTTAAAATTTTTGGTGGTTTCTTGTTCAGTCCATAGGCCTACATCATGTGGCAAACCGGTGAGCATGTGGCTCTATTAGTATAGGAGATACCTGAAAACATATCACACTTTTCATCATAGTGCTTTTACCAATGCATAAAATGCATGGAGAAGTCATTTCGAACGACTGGTCCTCAGTGTTGTGAGAACGATGACTGGTTAAAATTTTTGGTGGTTTCTTGTTCAGTCCATAGGCCTACATCATGTGGCAAACCGGTGAGCATGTGGCTCTATTAGTATAGGAGATACCTGAAAACATATCACACTTTTCATCATAGTGCTTTTACCAATGCATAAAATGCATGGAGAAGTCATTTCGAATGACTGGTCCTCAGTGTTGTGAGAACGATGACTGGTTAAAATTTTTGGTGGTTTCTTGTTCAGTCCATAGGCCTACATCATGTGGCAAACCAGTGAGCATGTGGCTCTATTAGTATAGGAGATACCTGAAAACATATCACACTTTTCATCATAGTGCTTTTACCAATGCATAAAATGCATGGAGAAGTCATTTCGAATGACTGGTCCTCAGTGTTGTGAGAACGATGACTGGTTAAAATTTTTGGTGGTTTCTTGTTCAGTCCATAGGCCTACATCATGTGGCAAACCGGTGAGCATGTGGCTCTATTAGTATAGGAGATACCTGAAAACATATCACACTTCTCATCATAGTGCTTTTACCAATGCATAAAATGCATGGAGAAGTCATTTCGAATGACTGGTCCTCAGTGTTGTGAGAACGATGACTGGTTAAAATTTTTGGTGGTTTCTTGTTCAGTCCATAGGCCTACATCATGTGGCAAACCGGTGAGCATGTGGCTCTATTAGTATAGGAGATACCTGAAAACATATCACACTTTTCATCATAGTGCTTTTACCAATGCATAAAATGCATGGAGAAGTCATTTCGAATGACTGGTCCTCAGTGTTGTGAGAACGATGACTGGTTAAAATTTTTGGTGGTTTCTTGTTCAGTCCATAGGCCTACATCATGTGGCAAACCGGTGAGCATGTGGCTCTATTAGTATAGGAGATACCTGAAAACATATCACACTTTTCATCATAGTGCTTTTACCAATGCATAAAATGCATGGAGAAGTCATTTCGAATGACTGGTCCTCAGTGTTGTGAGAACGATGACTGGTTAAAATTTTTGGTGGTTTCTTGTTCAGTCCATAGGCCTACATCATGTGGCAAACCGGTGAGCATGTGGCTCTATTAGTATAGGAGATACCTGAAAACATATCACACTTTTCATCATAGTGCTTTTACCAATGCATAAAATGCATGGAGAAGTCATTTCGAATGACTGGTCCTCAGTGTTGTGAGAACGATGACTGGTTAAAATTTTTGGTGGTTTCTTGTTCAGTCCATAGGCCTACATCATGTGGCAAACCGGTGACCATGTGGCTCTATTAGTATAGGAGATACCTGAAAACATATCACACTTTTCATCATAGTGCTTTTACCAATGCATAAAATGCATGGAGAAGTCATTTCGAATGACTGGTCCTCAGTGTTGTGAGAACAATGACTGGTTAAAATTTTGGTGGTTTCTTGTTCAGTCCATAGGCCTACATCATGTGCAAACCGGTGAGCATGTGGCTCTATTAGTATAGGAGATACCTGAAAACATATCACACTTTTCATCATAGTGCTTTTACCAATGCATAAAATGCATGGAGAAGTCATTTCGAATGACTGGTCCTCAGTGTTGTGAGAACGATGACTGGTTAAAATTTTTGGTGGTTTCTTGTTCAGTCCATAGGCCTACATCATGTGGCAAACCGGTGAGCATGTGGCTCTATTAGTATAGGAGATACCTGAAAACATATCACACTTTTCATCATAGTGCTTTTACCAATGCATAAAATGCATGGAGAAGTCATTTCGAATGACTGGTCCTCAGTGTTGTGAGAACGATGACTGGTTAAAATTTTTGGTGGTTCCTTGTTCAGTCCATAGGCCTACATCATGTGGCAAACCGGTGAGCATGTGGCTCTGATTAGTATAGGAGATACCTGAAAACTTATCACACTTTTCAATCATAGTGCTTTTACCAATGCATAAAATGCATGGAGAAGTCATTTCGAATGACTGGTCCTCAGTGTTGTGAGAACGATGACTGGTTAAAATTTTTGGTGGTTTCTTGTTCAGTCCATAGGCCTACATCATGTGGCAAACCGGTGAGCATGTGGCTCTATTAGTATAGGAGATACCTGAAAACATATCACACTTTTCATCATAGTGCTTTTACCAATGCATAAAATGCATGGAGAAGTCATTTCGAATGACTGGTCCTCAGTGTTGTGAGAACGATGACTGGTTAAAATTTTTGGTGGTTTCTTGTTCAGTCCATAGGCCTACATCATGTGGCAAACCGGTGAGCATGTGGCTCTATTAGTATAGGAGATACCTGAAAACATATCACACTTTTCATCATAGTGCTTTTACCAATGCATAAAATGCATGGAGAAGTCATTTCGAATGACTGGTCCTCAGTGTTGTGAGAACGATGACTGGTTAAAATTTTTGGTGGTTTCTTGTTCAGTCCATAGGCCTACATCATGTGGCAAACCGGTGAGCATGTGGCTCTATTAGTATAGGAGATACCTGAAAACATATCACACTTTTCATCATAGTGCTTTTACCAATGCATAAAATGCATGGAGAAGTCATTTCGAATGACTGGTCCTCAGTGTTGTGAGAACGATGACTGGTTAAAATTTTTGGTGGTTTCTTGTTCAGTCCATAGGCCTACATCATGTGGCAAACCGGTGAGCATGTGGCTCTATTAGTATAGGAGATACCTGAAAACATATCACACTTTTCATCATAGTGCTTTTACCAATGCATAAAATGCATGGAGAAGTCATTTCGAATGACTGGTCCTCAGTGTTGTGAGAACGATGACTGGTTAAAATTTTTGGTGGTTTCTTGTTCAGTCCATAGGCCTACATCATGTGGCAAACCGGTGAGCATGTGGCTCTATTAGTATAGGAGATACCTGAAAACATATCACACTTTTCATCATAGTGCTTTTACCAATGCATAAAATGCATGGAGAAGTCATTTCGAATGACTGGTCCTCAGTGTTGTGAGAACAATGACTGGTTAAAATTTTTGGTGGTTTCTTGTTCAGTCCATAGGCCTACATCATGTGGCAAACCGGTGAGCATGTGGCTCTATTAGTATAGGAGATACCTGAAAACATATCACACTTTTCATCATAGTGCTTTTACCAATGCATAAAATGCATGGAGAAGTCATTTCGAATGACTGGTCCTCAGTGTTGTGAGAACGATGACTGGTTAAAATTTTTGGTGGTTTCTTGTTCAGTCCATAGGCCTACATCATGTGGCAAACCGGTGAGCATGTGGCTCTATTAGTATAGGAGATACCTGAAAACATATCACACTTTTCATCATAGTGCTTTTACCAATGCATAAAATGCATGGAGAAGTCATTTCGAATGACTGGTCCTCAGTGTTGTGAGAACGATGACTGGTTAACATTTTTGGTGGTTTCTTGTTCAGTCCATAGGCCTACATCATGTGGCAAACCGGTGAGCATGTGGCTCTATTAGTATAGGAGATACCTGAAAACATATCACACTTTTCATCATAGTGCTTTTACCAATGCATAAAATGCATGGAGAAGTCATTTCGAATGACTGGTCCTCAGTGTTGTGAGAACGATGACTGGTTAAAATTTTTGGTGGTTTCTTGTTCAGTCCATAGGGCCTACATCATGTGGCAAACCGGTGAGCATGTGGCTCTATTAGTATAGGAGATACCTGAAAACATATCACACTTTTCATCATAGTGCTTTTACCAATGCATAAAATGCATGGAGAAGTCATTTCGAATGACTGGTCCTCAGTGTTGTGAGAACGATGACTGGTTAAAATTTTTGGTGGTTTCTTGTTCAGTCCATAGGCCTACATCATGTGGCAAACCGGTGAGCATGTGGCTCTATTAGTATAGGAGATACCTGAAAACATATCACACTTTTCATCATAGTGCTTTTACCAATGCATAAAATGCATGGAGAAGTCATTTCGAATGACTGGTCCTCAGTGTTGTGAGAACGATGACTGGTTAAAATTTTTGGTGGTTTCTTGTTCAGTCCATAGGCCTACATCATGTGGCAAACCGGTGAGCATGTGGCTCTATTAGTATAGGAGATACCTGAAAACATATCACACTTTTCATCATAGTGCTTTTACCAATGCATAAAATGCATGGAGAAGTCATTTCGAATGACTGGTCCTCAGTGTTGTGAGAACGATGACTGGTTAAAATTTTTGGTGGTTTCTTGTTCAGTCCATAGGCCTACATAATGTGGCAAACCGGTGAGCATGTGGCTCTATTAGTATAGGAGATACCTGAAAACATATCACACTTTTCATCATAGTGCTTTTACCAATGCATAAAATGCATGGAGAAGTCATTTCGAATGACTGGTCCTCAGTGTTGTGAGAACGATGACTGGTTAAAATTTTTGGTGGTTTCTTGTTCAGTCCATAGGCCTACATCATGTGGCAAACCGGTGAGCATGTGGCTCTATTAGTATAGGAGATACCTGAAAACATATCACACTTTTCATCATAGTGCTTTTACCAATGCATAAAATGCATGGAGAAGTCATTTCGAATGACTGGTCCTCAGTGTTGTGAGAACGATGACTGGTTAAAATTTTTGGTGGTTTCTTGTTCAGTCCATAGGCCTATATCATGTGGCAAACCGGTGAGCATGTGGCTCTATTAGTATAGGAGATACCTGAAAACATATCACACTTTTCATCATAGTGCTTTTACCAATGCATAAAATGCATGGAGAAGTCATTTCGAATGACTGGTCCTCAGTGTTGTGAGAACGATGACTGGTTAAAATTTTTGGTGGTTTCTTGTTCAGTCCATAGGCCTACATCATGTGGCAAACCGGTGAGCATGTGGCTCTATTAGTATAGGAGATACCTGAAAACATATCACACTTTTCATCATAGTGCTTTTACCAATGCATAAAATGCATGGAGAAGTCATTTCGAATGACTGGTCCTCAGTGTTGTGAGAACGATGACTGGTTAAAATTTTTGGTGGTTTCTTGTTCAGTCCATAGGCCTACATCATGTGGCAAACCGGTGAGCATGTGGCTCTATTAGTATAGGAGATACCTGAAAACATATCACACTTTTCATCATAGTGCTTTTACCAATGCATAAAATGCATGGAGAAGTCATTTCGAATGACTGGTCCTCAGTGTTGTGAGAACGATGACTGGTTAAAATTTTTGGTGGTTTCTTGTTCAGTCCATAGGCCTACATCATGTGGCAAACCGGTGAGCATGTGGCTCTATTAGTATAGGAGATACCTGAAAACATATCACACTTTTCATCATAGTGCTTTTACCAATGCATAAAATGCATGGAGAAGTCATTTCGAATGACTGGTCCTCAGTGTTGTGAGAACGATGACTGGTTAAATTTTTGGTGGTTTCTTGTTCAGTCCATAGGCCTACATCATGTGGCAACCGGTGAGCATGTGGCTCTATTAGTATAGGAGATACCTGAAAACATATCACACTTTCATCATAGTGCTTTTACCAATGCATAAAATGCATGGAGAAGTCATTTCGAATGACTGGTCCTCAGTGTTGTGAGAACAATGACTGGTTAAAATTTTTGGTGGTTTCTTGTTCAGTCCATAGGCCTACATCATGTGGCAAACCGGTGAGCATGTGGCTCTATTAGTATAGGAGATACCTGAAAACATATCACACTTTTCATCATAGTGCTTTTACCAATGCATAAAATGCATGGAGAAGTCATTTCGAATGACTGGTCCTCAGTGTTGTGAGAACGATGACTGGTTAAAATTTTTGGTGGTTTCTTGTTCAGTCCATAGGCCTACATCATGTGGCAAACCGGTGAGCATGTGGCTCTATTAGTATAGGAGATACCTGAAAACATATCACACTTTTCATCATAGTGCTTTTACCAATGCATAAAATGCATGGAGAAGTCATTTCGAATGACTGGTCCTCAGTGTTGTGAGAACGATGACTGGTTAAAATTTTTGGTGGTTTCTTGTTCAGTCCATAGGCCTACATCATGTGGCAAACCGGTGAGCATGTGGCTCTATTAGTATAGGAGATACCTGAAAACATATCACACTTTTCATCATAGTGCTTTTACCAATGCATAAAATGCATGGAGAAGTCATTTCGAATGACTGGTCCTCAGTGTTGTGAGAACGATGACTGGTTAAAATTTTTGGTGGTTTCTTGTTCAGTCCATAGGCCTATATCATGTGGCAAACCGGTGAGCATGTGGCTCTATTAGTATAGGAGATACCTGAAAACATATCACACTTTTCATCATAGTGCTTTTACCAATGCATAAAATGCATGGAGAAGTCATTTCGAATGACTGGTCCTCAGTGTTGTGAGAACGATGACTGGTTAAAATTTTGGTGGTTTCTTGTTCAGTCCATAGGCCTACATCATGTGGCAAACCGGTGAGCATGTGGCTCTATTAGTATAGGAGATACCTGAAAACATATCACACTTTTCATCATAGTGCTTTTACCAATGCATAAAATGCATGGAGAAGTCATTTCGAATGACTGGTCCTCAGTGTTGTGAGAACGATGACTGGTTAAAATTTTTGGTGGTTTCTTGTTCAGTCCATAGGCCTACATCATGTGGCAAACCGGTGAGCATGTGGCTCTATTAGTATAGGAGATACCTGAAAACATATCACACTTTTCATCATAGTGCTTTTACCAATGCATAAAATGCATGGAGAAGTCATTTCGAATGACTGGTCCTCAGTGTTGTGAGAACGATGACTGGTTAAAATTTTTGGTGGTTTCTTGTTCAGTCCATAGGCCTACATCATGTGGCAAACCGGTGAGCATGTGGCTCTATTAGTATAGGAGATACCTGAAAACATATCACACTTTTCATCATAGTGCTTTTACCAATGCATAAAATGCATGGAGAAGTCATTTCGAATGACTGGTCCTCAGTGTTGTGAGAACGATGACTGGTTAAAATTTTTGGTGGTTTCTTGTTCAGTCCATAGGCCTACATCATGTGGCAAACCGGTGAGCATGTGGCTCTATTAGTATAGGAGATACCTGAAAACATATCACACTTTTCATCATAGTGCTTTTACCAATGCATAAAATGCATGGAGAAGTCATTTCGAATGACTGGTCCTCAGTGTTGTGAGAACGATGACTGGTTAAAATTTTTGGTGGTTTCTTGTTCAGTCCATAGGCCTACATCATGTGGCAAACCAGTGAGCATGTGGCTCTATTAGTATAGGAGATACCTGAAAACATATCACACTTTTCATCATAGTGCTTTTACCAATGCATAAAATGCATGGAGAAGTCATTTCGAATGACTGGTCCTCAGTGTTGTGAGAACGATGACTGGTTAAAATTTTTGGTGGTTTCTTGTTCAGTCCATAGGCCTACATCATGTGGCAAACCGGTGAGCATGTGGCTCTATTAGTATAGGAGATACCTGAAAACATATCACACTTTTCATCATAGTGCTTTTACCAATGCATAAAATGCATGGAGAAGTCATTTCGAATGACTGGTCCTCAGTGTTGTGAGAACGATGACTGGTTAAAATTTTTGGTGGTTTCTTGTTCAGTCCATAGGCCTACATCATGTGGCAAACCGGTGAGCATGTGGCTCTATTAGTATAGGAGATACCTGAAAACATATCACACTTTTCATCATAGTGCTTTTACCAATGCATAAAATGCATGGAGAAGTCATTTCGAATGACTGGTCCTCAGTGTTGTGAGAACGATGACTGGTTAAAATTTTTGGTGGTTTCTTGTTCAGTCCATAGGCCTACATCATGTGGCAAACCGGTGAGCATGTGGCTCTATTAGTATAGGAGATACCTGAAAACATATCACACTTTTCATCATAGTGCTTTTACCAATGCATAAAATGCATGGAGAAGTCATTCGAATGACTGGTCCTCAGTGTTGTGAGAACGATGACTGGTTAAAATTTTTGGTGGTTTCTTGTTCAGTCCATAGGCCTACATCATGTGGCAAACCGGTGAGCATGTGGCTCTATTAGTATAGGAGATACCTGAAAACATATCACACTTTTCATCATAGTGCTTTTACCAATGCATAAAATGCATGGAGAAGTCATTTCGAATGACTGGTCCTCAGTGTTGTGAGAACGATGACTGGTTAAAATTTTTGGTGGTTTCTTGTTCAGTCCATAGGCCTACATCATGTGGCAAACCGGTGAGCATGTGGCTCTATTAGTATAGGAGATACCTGAAAACATATCACACTTTTCATCATAGTGCTTTTACCAATGCATAAAATGCATGGAGAAGTCATTTCGAATGACTGGTCCTCAGTGTTGTGAGAACGATGACTGGTTAAAATTTTTGGTGGTTTCTTGTTCAGTCCATAGGCCTACATCATGTGGCAAACCGGTGAGCATGTGGCTCTATTAGTATAGGAGATACCTGAAAACATATCACACTTTTCATCATAGTGCTTTTACCAATGCATAAAATGCATGGAGAAGTCATTTCGAATGACTGGTCCTCAGTGTTGTGAGAACGATGACTGGTTAAAATTTTTGGTGGTTTCTTGTTCAGTCCATAGGCCTACATCATGTGGCAAACCGGTGAGCATGTGGCTCTATTAGTATAGGAGATACCTGAAAACATATCACACTTTTCATCATAGTGCTTTTACCAATGCATAAAATGCATGGAGAAGTCATTTCGAATGACTGGTCCTCAGTGTTGTGAGAACGATGACTGGTTAAAATTTTTGGTGGTTTCTTGTTCAGTCCATAGGCCTACATCATGTGGCAAACCGGTGAGCATGTGGCTCTATTAGTATAGGAGATACCTGAAAACATATCACACTTTTCATCATAGTGCTTTTACCAATGCATAAAATGCATGGAGAAGTCATTTCGAATGACTGGTCCTCAGTGTTGTGAGAACGATGACTGGTTAAAATTTTTGGTGGTTTCTTGTTCAGTCCATAGGCCTACATCATGTGGCAAACCGGTGAGCATGTGGCTCTATTAGTATAGGAGATACCTGAAAACATATCACACTTTTCATCATAGTGCTTTTACCAATGCATAAAATGCATGGAGAAGTCATTTCGAATGACTGGTCCTCAGTGTTGTGAGAACGATGACTGGTTAAAATTTTTGGTGGTTTCTTGTTCAGTCCATAGGCCTACATCATGTGCAAACCGGTGAGCATGTGGCTCTATTAGTATAGGAGATACCTGAAAACATATCACACTTTTCATCATAGTGCTTTTACCAATGCATAAAATGCATGGAGAAGTCATTTCGAATGACTGGTCCTCAGTGTTGTGAGAACGATGACTGGTTAAAATTTTTGGTGGTTTCTTGTTCAGTCCATAGGCCTACATCATGTGGCAAACCGGTGAGCATGTGGCTCTATTAGTATAGGAGATACCTGAAAACATATCACACTTTTCATCATAGTGCTTTTACCAATGCATAAAATGCATGGAGAAGTCATTTCGAATGACTGGTCCTCAGTGTTGTGAGAACGATGACTGGTTAAAATTTTTGGTGGTTTCTTGTTCAGTCCATAGGCCTACATCATGTGGCAAACCGGTGAGCATGTGGCTCTATTAGTATAGGAGATACCTGAAAACATATCACACTTTTCATCATAGTGCTTTTACCAATGCATAAAATGCATGGAGAAGTCATTTCGAATGACTGGTCCTCAGTGTTGTGAGAACGATGACTGGTTAAAATTTTTGGTGGTTCTTGTTCAGTCCATAGGCCTACATCATGTGGCAAACCGGTGAGCATGTGGCTCTATTAGTATAGGAGATACCTGAAAACATATCACACTTTTCATCATAGTGCTTTTACCAATGCATAAAATGCATGGAGAAGTCATTTCGAATGACTGGTCCTCAGTGTTGTGAGAACGATGACTGGTTAAAATTTTTGGTGGTTTCTTGTTCAGTCCATAGGCCTACATCATGTGGCAAACCGGTGAGCATGTGGCTCTATTAGTATAGGAGATACCTGAAAACATATCACACTTTTCATCATAGTGCTTTTACCAATGCATAAAATGCATGGAGAAGTCATTTCGAATGACTGGTCCTCAGTGTTGTGAGAACGATGACTGGTTAAAATTTTTGGTGGTTTCTTGTTCAGTCCATAGGCCTACATCATGTGGCAAACCGGTGAGCATGTGGCTCTATTAGTATAGGAGATACCTGAAAACATATCACACTTTTCATCATAGTGCTTTTACCAATGCATAAAATGCATGGAGAAGTCATTTCGAATGACTGGTCCTCAGTGTTGTGAGAACGATGACTGGTTAAAATTTTTGGTGGTTTCTTGTTCAGTCCATAGGCCTACATCATGTGGCAAACCGGTGAGCATGTGGCTCTATTAGTATAGGAGATACCTGAAAACATATCACACTTTTCATCATAGTGCTTTTACCAATGCATAAAATGCATGGAGAAGTCATTTCGAATGACTGGTCCTCAGTGTTGTGAGAACGATGACTGGTTAAAATTTTTGGTGGTTTCTTGTTCAGTCCATAGGCCTACATCATGTGGCAAACCGGTGAGCATGTGGCTCTATTAGTATAGGAGATACCTGAAAACATATCACACTTTTCATCATAGTGCTTTTACCAATGCATAAAATGCATGGAGAAGTCATTTCGAATGACTGGTCCTCAGTGTTGTGAGAACGATGACTGGTTAAAATTTTTGGTGGTTTCTTGTTCAGTCCATAGGCCTACATCATGTGGCAAACCGGTGAGCATGTGGCTCTATTAGTATAGGAGATACCTGAAAACATATCACACTTTTCATCATAGTGCTTTTACCAATGCATAAAATGCATGGAGAAGTCATTTCGAATGACTGGTCCTCAGTGTTGTGAGAACGATGACTGGTTAAAATTTTTGGTGGTTTCTTGTTCAGTCCATAGGCCTACATCATGTGGCAAACCGGTGAGCATGTGGCTCTATTAGTATAGGAGATACCTGAAAACATATCACACTTTTCATCATAGTGCTTTTACCAATGCATAAAATGCATGGAGAAGTCATTTCGAATGACTGGTCCTCAGTGTTGTGAGAACGATGACTGGTTAACATTTTTGGTGGTTTCTTGTTCAGTCCATAGGCCTACATCATGTGGCAAACCGGTGAGCATGTGGCTCTATTAGTATAGGAGATACCTGAAAACATATCACACTTTTCATCATAGTGCTTTTACCAATGCATAAAATGCATGGAGAAGTCATTTCGAATGACTGGTCCTCAGTGTTGTGAGAACGATGACTGGTTAAAATTTTTGGTGGTTTCTTGTTCAGTCCATAGGCCTACATCATGTGGCAAACCGGTGAGCATGTGGCTCTATTAGTATAGGAGATACCTGAAAACATATCACACTTTTCATCATAGTGCTTTTACCAATGCATAAAATGCATGGAGAAGTCATTTCGAATGACTGGTCCTCAGTGTTGTGAGAACGATGACTGGTTAAAATTTTTGGTGGTTTCTTGTTCAGTCCATAGGCCTACATCATGTGGCAAACCGGTGAGCATGTGGCTCTATTAGTATAGGAGATACCTGAAAACATATCACACTTTTCATCATAGTGCTTTTACCAATGCATAAAATGCATGGAGAAGTCATTTCGAATGACTGGTCCTCAGTGTTGTGAGAACGATGACTGGTTAAAATTTTTGGTGGTTTCTTGTTCAGTCCCATAGGCCTACATCATGTGGCAAACCGGTGAGCATGTGGCTCTATTAGTATAGGAGATACCTGAAAACATATCCACACTTTTCATCATAGTGCTTTTACCAATGCATAAAATGCATGGAGAAGTCATTTCGAATGACTGGTCCTCAGTGTTGTGAGAACGATGACTGGTTAAAATTTTTGGTGGTTTCTTGTTCAGTCCATAGGCCTACATCATGTGGCAAACCGGTGAGCATGTGGCTCTATTAGTATAGGGAGATACCTGAAAACATATCACACTTTTCATCATAGTGCTTTTACCAATGCATAAAATGCATGGAGAAGTCATTTCGAATGACTGGTCCTCAGTGTTGTGAGAACGATGACTGGTTAAAATTTTTGGTGGTTTCTTGTTCAGTCCATAGGCCTACATCATGTGGCAAACCGGTGAGCATGTGGCTCTATTAGTATAGGAGATACCTGAAAACATATCACACTTTTCATCATAGTGCTTTTACCAATGCATAAAATGCATGGAGAAGTCATTTCGAATGACTGGTCCTCAGTGTTGTGAGAACGATGACTGGTTAAATTTTTGGTGGTTTCTTGTTCAGTCCATAGGCCTACATCATGTGGCAAACCGGTGAGCATGTGGCTCTATTAGTATAGGAGATACCTGAAAACATATCACACTTTTCATCATAGTGCTTTTACCAATGCATAAAATGCATGGAGAAGTCATTTCGAATGACTGGTCCTCAGTGTTGTGAGAACGATGACTGGTTAAAATTTTTGGTGGTTTCTTGTTCAGTCCATAGGCCTACATCATGTGGCAAACCGGTGAGCATGTGGCTCTATTAGTATAGGAGATACCTGAAAACATATCACACTTTTCATCATAGTGCTTTTACCAATGCATAAAATGCATGGAGAAGTCATTTCGAATGACTGGTCCTCAGTGTTGTGAGAACGATGACTGGTTAAAATTTTTGGTGGTTTCTTGTTCAGTCCATAGGCCTACATCATGTGGCAAACCGGTGAGCATGTGGCTCTATTAGTATAGGAGATACCTGAAAACATATCACACTTTTCATCATAGTGCTTTTACCAATGCATAAAATGCATGGAGAAGTCATTTCGAATGACTGGTCCTCAGTGTTGTGAGAACGATGACTGGTTAAAATTTTTGGTGGTTTCTTGTTCAGTCCATAGGCCTACATCATGTGGCAAACCGGTGAGCATGTGGCTCTATTAGTATAGGAGATACCTGAAAACATATCACACTTTTCATCATAGTGCTTTTACCAATGCATAAAATGCATGGAGAAGTCATTTCGAATGACTGGTCCTCAGTGTTGTGAGAACGATGACTGGTTAAAATTTTTGGTGGTTTCTTGTTCAGTCCATAGGCCTACATCATGTGGCAAACCGGTGAGCATGTGGCTCTATTAGTATAGGAGATACCTGAAAACATATCACACTTTTCATCATAGTGCTTTTACCAATGCATAAAATGCATGGAGAAGTCATTTCGAATGACTGGTCCTCAGTGTTGTGAGAACGATGACTGGTTAAAATTTTTGGTGGTTTCTTGTTCAGTCCATAGGCCTACATCATGTGGCAAACCGGTGAGGCATGTGGCTCTATTAGTATAGGAGATACCTGAAAATATCACACTTTTCATCATAGTGCTTTTACCAATGCATAAAATGCATGGAGAAGTCATTTCGAATGACTGGTCCTCAGTGTTGTGAGAACGATGACTGGTTAAAATTTTTGGTGGTTTCTTGTTCAGTCCATAGGCCTACATCATGTGGCAAACCGGTGAGCATGTGGCTCTATTAGTATAGGAGATACCTGAAAACATATCACACTTTTCATCATAGTGCTTTTACCAATGCATAAAATGCATGGAGAAGTCATTTCGAATGACTGGTCCTCAGTGTTGTGAGAACGATGACTGGTTAAAATTTTTGGTGGTTTCTTGTTCAGTCCATAGGCCTACATCATGTGGCAAACCGGTGAGCATGTGGCTCTATTAGTATAGGAGATACCTGAAAACATATCACACTTTTCATCATAGTGCTTTTACCAATGCATAAAATGCATGGAGAAGTCATTTCGAATGACTGGTCCTCAGTGTTGTGAGAACGATGACTGGTTAAAATTTTTGGTGGTTTCTTGTTCAGTCCATAGGCCTACATCATGTGGCAAACCGGTGAGCATGTGGCTCTATTAGTATAGGAGATACCTGAAAACATATCACACTTTTCATCATAGTGCTTTTACCAATGCATAAAATGCATGGAGAAGTCATTTCGAATGACTGGTCCTCAGTGTTGTGAGAACGATGACTGGTTAAAATTTTTGGTGGTTTCTTGTTCAGTCCATAGGCCTACATCATGTGGCAAACCGGTGAGCATGTGGCTCTATTAGTATAGGAGATACCTGAAAACATATCACACTTTTCATCATAGTGCTTTTACCAATGCATAAAATGCATGGAGAAGTCATTTCGAATGACTGGTCCTCAGTGTTGTGAGAACGATGACTGGTTAAAATTTTTGGTGGTTTCTTGTTCAGTCCATAGGCCTACATCATGTGGCAAACCGGTGAGCATGTGGCTCTATTAGTATAGGAGATACCTGAAAACATATCACACTTTTCATCATAGTGCTTTTACCAATGCATAAAATGCATGGAGAAGTCATTTCGAATGACTGGTCCTCAGTGTTGTGAGAACGATGACTGGTTAAAATTTTTGGTGGTTTCTTGTTCAGTCCATAGGCCTACATCATGTGGCAAACCGGTGAGCATGTGGCTCTATTAGTATAGGAGATACCTGAAAACATATCACACTTTTCATCATAGTGCTTTTACCAATGCATAAAATGCATGGAGAAGTCATTTCGAATGACTGGTCCTCAGTGTTGTGAGAACGATGACTGGTTAAAATTTTTGGTGGTTTCTTGTTCAGTCCATAGGCCTACATCATGTGGCAAACCGGTGAGCATGTGGCTCTATTAGTATAGGAGATACCTGAAAACATATCACACTTTTCATCATAGTGCTTTTACCAATGCATAAAATGCATGGAGAAGTCATTTCGAATGACTGGTCCTCAGTGTTGTGAGAACGATGACTGGTTAAAATTTTTGGTGGTTTCTTGTTCAGTCCATAGGCCTACATCATGTGGCAAACCGGTGAGCATGTGGCTCTATTAGTATAGGAGATACCTGAAAACATATCACACTTTTCATCATAGTGCTTTTACCAATGCATAAAATGCATGGAGAAGTCATTTCGAATGACTGGTCCTCAGTGTTGTGAGAACGATGACTGGTTAAAATTTTTGGTGGTTTCTTGTTCAGTCCATAGGCCTACATCATGTGGCAAACCGGTGAGCATGTGGCTCTATTAGTATAGGAGATACCTGAAAACATATCACACTTTTCATCATAGTGCTTTTACCAATGCATAAAATGCATGGAGAAGTCATTTCGAATGACTGGTCCTCAGTGTTGTGAGAACGATGACTGGTTAAAATTTTTGGTGGTTTCTTGTTCAGTCCATAGGCCTACATCATGTGGCAAACCGGTGAGCATGTGGCTCTATTAGTATAGGAGATACCTGAAAACATATCACACTTTTCATCATAGTGCTTTTACCAATGCATAAAATGCATGGAGAAGTCATTTCGAATGACTGGTCCTCAGTGTTGTGAGAACGATGACTGGTTAAAATTTTTGGTGGTTTCTTGTTCAGTCCATAGGCCTACATCATGTGGCAAACCGGTGAGCATGTGGCTCTATTAGTATAGGAGATACCTGAAAACATATCACACTTTTCATCATAGTGCTTTTACCAATGCATAAAATGCATGGAGAAGTCATTTCGAATGACTGGTCCTCAGTGTTGTGAGAACGATGACTGGTTAAAATTTTTGGTGGTTTCTTGTTCAGTCCATAGGCCTACATCATGTGGCAAACCGGTGAGCATGTGGCTCTATTAGTATAGGAGATACCTGAAAACATATCACACTTTTCATCATAGTGCTTTTACCAATGCATAAAATGCATGGAGAAGTCATTTCGAATGACTGGTCCTCAGTGTTGTGAGAACGATGACTGGTTAAAATTTTTGGTGGTTTCTTGTTCAGTCCATAGGCCTACATCATGTGGCAAACCGGTGAGCATGTGGCTCTATTAGTATAGGAGATACCTGAAAACATATCACACTTTTCATCATAGTGCTTTTACCAATGCATAAAATGCATGGAGAAGTCATTTCGAATGACTGGTCCTCAGTGTTGTGAGAACGATGACTGGTTAAAATTTTTGGTGGTTTCTTGTTCAGTCCATAGGCCTACATCATGTGGCAAACCGGTGAGCATGTGGCTCTATTAGTATAGGAGATACCTGAAAACATATCACACTTTTCATCATAGTGCTTTTACCAATGCATAAAATGCATGGAGAAGTCATTTCGAATGACTGGTCCTCAGTGTTGTGAGAACGATGACTGGTTAAAATTTTTGGTGGTTTCTTGTTCAGTCCATAGGCCTACATCATGTGGCAAACCGGTGAGCATGTGGCTCTATTAGTATAGGAGATACCTGAAAACATATCACACTTTTCATCATAGTGCTTTTACCAATGCATAAAATGCATGGAGAAGTCATTTCGAATGACTGGTCCTCAGTGTTGTGAGAACGATGACTGGTTAAAATTTTTGGTGGTTTCTTGTTCAGTCCATAGGCCTACATCATGTGGCAAACCGGTGAGCATGTGGCTCTATTAGTATAGGAGATACCTGAAAACATATCACACTTTTCATCATAGTGCTTTTACCAATGCATAAAATGCATGGAGAAGTCATTTCGAATGACTGGTCCTCAGTGTTGTGAGAACGATGACTGGTTAAAATTTTTGGTGGTTTCTTGTTCAGTCCATAGGCCTACATCATGTGGCAAACCGGTGAGCATGTGGCTCTATTAGTATAGGAGATACCTGAAAACATATCACACTTTTCATCATAGTGCTTTTACCAATGCATAAAATGCATGGAGAAGTCATTTCGAATGACTGGTCCTCAGTGTTGTGAGAACGATGACTGGTTAAAATTTTTGGTGGTTTCTTGTTCAGTCCATAGGCCTACATCATGTGGCAAACCGGTGAGCATGTGGCTCTATTAGTATAGGAGATACCTGAAAACATATCACACTTTTCATCAAGTGCTTTTACCAATGCATAAAATGCATGGAGAAGTCATTTCGAATGACTGGTCCTCAGTGTTGTGAGAACGATGACTGGTTAAAATTTTTGGTGGTTTCTTGTTCAGTCCATAGGCCTACATCATGTGGCAAACCGGTGAGCATGTGGCTCTATTAGTATAGGAGATACCTGAAAACATATCACACTTTTCATCATAGTGCTTTTACCAATGCATAAAATGCATGGAGAAGTCATTTCGAATGACTGGTCCTCAGTGTTGTGAGAACGATGACTGGTTAAAATTTTTGGTGGTTTCTTGTTCAGTCCATAGGCCTACATCATGTGGCAAACCGGTGAGCATGTGGCTCTATTAGTATAGGAGATACCTGAAAACATATCACACTTTTCATCATAGTGCTTTTACCAATGCATAAAATGCATGGAGAAGTCATTTCGAATGACTGGTCCTCAGTGTTGTGAGAACGATGACTGGTTAAAATTTTTGGTGGTTTCTTGTTCAGTCCATAGGCCTACATCATGTGGCAAACCGGTGAGCATGTGGCTCTATTAGTATAGGAGATACCTGAAAACATATCACACTTTTCATCATAGTGCTTTTACCAATGCATAAAATGCATGGAGAAGTCATTTCGAATGACTGGTCCTCAGTGTTGTGAGAACGATGACTGGTTAAAATTTTTGGTGGTTTCTTGTTCAGTCCATAGGCCTACATCATGTGGCAAACCGGTGAGCATGTGGCTCTATTAGTATAGGAGATACCTGAAAACATATCACACTTTTCATCATAGTGCTTTTACCAATGCATAAAATGCATGGAGAAGTCATTTCGAATGACTGGTCCTCAGTGTTGTGAGAACGATGACTGGTTAAAATTTTTGGTGGTTTCTTGTTCAGTCCATTAGCCTACATCATGTGGCAAACCGGTAAGCATGTGGCTCTATTAGTATAGGAGATACCTGAAAACATATCACACTTTTCATCATAGTGCTTTTACCAATGCATAAAATGCATGGAGAAGTCATTTCGAATGACTGGTCCTCAGTGTTGTGAGAACGATGACTGGTTAAAATTTTTGGTGGTTTCTTGTTCAGTCCATAGGCCTACATCATGTGGCAAACCGGTGAGCATGTGGCTCTATTAGTATAGGAGATACCTGAAAACATATCACACTTTTCATCATAGTGCTTTTACCAATGCATAAAATGCATGGAGAAGTCATTTCGAATGACTGGTCCTTAGTGTTGTGAGAACGATGACTGGTTAAAATTTTTGATGGTTTCTTGTTCAGTCCATAGGCCTACATCATGTGGCAAACCGGTGAGCATGTGGCTATATTAGTATAGGAGATACCTGAAAACATATCACACTTTTCATCATAGTGCTTTTACCAATGCATAAAATGCATGGAGAAGTCATTTCGAATGACTGGTCCTCAGTGTTGTGAGAACGATGACTGGTTAAAATTTTTGGTGGTTTCTTGTTCAGTCCATAGGTCTACATCATGTGGCAAACCGGTGAGCATGTGGCTCTATTAGTATAGGAGATACCTGAAAATATATCACACTTTTCATCATAGTGCTTTTACCAATGCATAAAATGACTGGAGAAGTCATTTCGAATGACTGGTCCTCAGTGTTGTGAGAACGATGACTGGTTAAAATATTTGGTGGTTTCTTGTTCAGTCCATAGGCCTACATCATGTGGCAAACCGGTGAGCATGTTGGCTCTATTAGTATAGGAGATACCTGAAAACATATCACACTTTTCATCATAGTGCTTTTACCAATGCATAAAATGCATGGAGAAGTCATTTCGAATGACTGGTCCTCAGTGTTGTGAGAACGATGACTGGTTAAAATTTTTGGTGGTTTCTTGTTCAGTCCATAGGCCTACATCATGTGGCAAACCGGTGAGCATGTGGCTCTATTAGTATAGGAGATACCTGAAAACATATCACACTTTTCATCAGTGCTTTTACCAATGCATAAAATGCATGGAGAAGTCATTTCGAATGACTGGTCCTCAGTGTTGTGAGAACGATGACTGGTTAAAATTTTTGGTGGTTTCTTGTTCAGTCCATAGGCCTACATCATGTGGCAAACCGGTGAGCATGTGGCTCTATTAGTATAGGAGATACCTGAAAACATATCACACTTTTCATCATAGTGCTTTTACCAATGCATAAAATGCATGGAGAAGTCATTTCGAATGACTGGTCCTCAGTGTTGTGAGAACGATGACTGGTTAAAATTTTTGGTGGTTTCTTGTTCAGTCCATAGGCCTACATCATGTGGCAAACCGGTGAGCATGTGGCTCTATTAGTATAGGAGATACCTGAAAACATATCACACTTTTCATCATAGTGCTTTTACCAATGCATAAAATGCATGGAGAAGTCATTTCGAATGACTGGTCCTCAGTGTTGTGAGAACGATGACTGGTTAAAATTTTTGGTGGTTTCTTGTTCAGTCCATAGGCCTACATCATGTGGCAAACCGGTGAGCATGTGGCTCTATTAGTATAGGAGATACCTGAAAACATATCACACTTTTCATCATAGTGCTTTTACCAATGCATAAAATGCATGGAGAAGTCATTTCGAATGACTGGTCCTCAGTGTTGTGAGAACGATGACTGGTTAAAATTTTTGGTGGTTTCTTGTTCAGTCCATAGGCCTACATCATGTGGCAAACTGGTGAGCATGTGGCTCTATTAGTATAGGAGATACCTGAAAACATATCACACTTTTCATCATAGTGCTTTTACCAATGCATAAAATGCATGGAGAAGTCATTTCGAATGACTGGTCCTCAGTGTTGTGAGAACGATGACTGGTTAAAATTTTTGGTGGTTTCTTGTTCAGTCCATAGGCCTACATCATGTGGCAAACCGGTGAGCATGTGGCTCTATTAGTATAGGAGATACCTGAAAACATATCACACTTTTCATCATAGTGCTTTTACCAATGCATAAAATGCATGGAGAAGTCATTTCGAATGACTGGTCCTCAGTGTTGTGAGAACGATGACTGGTTAAAATTTTTGGTGGTTTCTTGTTCAGTCCATAGGCCTACATCATGTGGCAAACCGGTGAGCATGTGGCTCTATTAGTATAGGAGATACCTGAAAACATATCACACTTTTCATCATAGTGCTTTTACCAATGCATAAAATGCATGGAGAAGTCATTTCGAATGACTGGTCCTCAGTGTTGTGAGAACGATGACTGGTTAAAATTTTTGGTGGTTTCTTGTTCAGTCCATAGGCCTACATCATGTGGCAAACCGGTGAGCATGTGGCTCTATTAGTATAGGAGATACCTGAAAACATATCACACTTTTCATCATAGTGCTTTTACCAATGCATAAAATGCATGGAGAAGTCATTTCGAATGACTGGTCCTCAGTGTTGTGAGAACGATGACTGGTTAAAATTTTTGGTGGTTTCTTGCTCAGTCCATAGGCCTACATCATGTGGCAAACCGGCCGGTGAGCATGTGGCTCTATTAGTATAGGAGATACCTGAAAACATATCACACTTTTCATCATAGTGCTTTTACCAATGCATAAAATGCATGGAGAAGTCATTTCGAATGACTGGTCCTCAGTGTTGTGAGAACGATGACTGGTTAAAATTTTTGGTGGTTTCTTGTTCAGTCCATAGGCCTACATCATGTGGCAAACCGGTGAGCATGTGGCTCTATTAGTATAGGAGATACCTGAAAACATATCACACTTTTCATCATAGTGCTTTTACCAATGCATAAAATGCATGGAGAAGTCATTTCGAATGACTGGTCCTCAGTGTTGTGAGAACGATGACTGGTTAAAATTTTTGGTGGTTTCTTGTTCAGTCCATAGGCCTACATCATGTGGCAAACCGGTGAGCATGTGGCTCTATTAGTATAGGAGATACCTGAAAACATATCACACTTTTCATCATAGTGCTTTTACCAATGCATAAAATGCATGGAGAAGTCATTTCGAATGACTGGTCCTCAGTGTTGTGAGAACGATGACTGGTTAAAATTTTTGGTGGTTTCTTGTTCAGTCCATAGGCCTACATCATGTGGCAAACCGGTGAGCATGTGGCTCTATTAGTATAGGAGATACCTGAAAACATATCACACTTTTCATCATAGTGCTTTTACCAATGCATAAAATGCATGGAGAAGTCATTTCGAATGACTGGTCCTCAGTGTTGTGAGAACGATGACTGGTTAAAATTTTTGGTGGTTTCTTGTTCAGTCCATAGGCCTACATCATGTGGCAAACCGGTGAGCATGTGGCTCTATTAGTATAGGAGATACCTGAAAACATATCACACTTTTCATCATAGTGCTTTTACCAATGCATAAAATGCATGGAGAAGTCATTTCGAATGACTGGTCCTCAGTGTTGTGAGAACGATGACTGGTTAAAATTTTTGGTGGTTTCTTGTTCAGTCCATAGGCCTACATCATGTGGCAAACCGGTGAGCATGTGGCTCTATTAGTATAGGAGATACCTGAAAACATATCACACTTTTCATCATAGTGCTTTTACCAATGCATAAAATGCATGGAGAAGTCATTTCGAATGACTGGTCCTCAGTGTTGTGAGAACGATGACTGGTTAAAATTTTTGGTGGTTTCTTGTTCAGTCCATAGGCCTACATCATGTGGCAAACCGGTGAGCATGTGGCTCTATTAGTATAGGAGATACCTGAAAACATATCACACTTTTCATCATAGTGCTTTTACCAATGCATAAAATGCATGGAGAAGTCATTTCGAATGACTGGTCCTCAGTGTTGTGAGAACGATGACTGGTTAAAATTTTTGGTGGTTTCTTGTTCAGTCCATAGGCCTACATCATGTGGCAAACCGGTGAGCATGTGGCTCTATTAGTATAGGAGATACCTGAAAACATATCACACTTTTCATCATAGTGCTTTTACCAATGCATAAAATGCATGGAGAAGTCATTTCGAATGACTGGTCCTCAGTGTTGTGAGAACGATGACTGGTTAAAATTTTTGGTGGTTTCTTGTTCAGTCCATAGGCCTACATCATGTGGCAAACCGGTGAGCATGTGGCTCTATTAGTATAGGAGATACCTGAAAACATATCACACTTTTCATCATAGTGCTTTTACCAATGCATAAAATGCATGGAGAAGTCATTTCGAATGACTGGTCCTCAGTGTTGTGAGAACGATGACTGGTTAAAATTTTTGGTGGTTTCTTGTTCAGTCCATAGGCCTACATCATGTGGCAAACCGGTGAGCATGTGGCTCTATTAGTATAGGAGATACCTGAAAACATATCACACTTTTCATCATAGTGCTTTTACCAATGCATAAAATGCATGGAGAAGTCATTTCGAATGACTGGTCCTCAGTGTTGTGAGAACGATGACTGGTTAAAATTTTTGGTGGTTTCTTGTTCAGTCCATAGGCCTACATCATGTGGCAAACCGGTGAGCATGTGGCTCTATTAGTATAGGAGATACCTGAAAACATATCACACTTTTCATCATAGTGCTTTTACCAATGCATAAAATGCATGGAGAAGTCATTTCGAATGACTGGTCCTCAGTGTTGTGAGAACGATGACTGGTTAAAATTTTTGGTGGTTTCTTGTTCAGTCCATAGGCCTACATCATGTGGCAAACCGGTGAGCATGTGGCTCTATTAGTATAGGAGATACCTGAAAACATATCACACTTTTCATCATAGTGCTTTTACCAATGCATAAAATGCATGGAGAAGTCATTTCGAATGACTGGTCCTCAGTGTTGTGAGAACGATGACTGGTTAAAATTTTTGGTGGTTTCTTGTTCAGTCCATAGGCCTACATCATGTGGCAAACCGGTGAGCATGTGGCTCTATTAGTATAGGAGATACCTGAAAACATATCACACTTTTCATCATAGTGCTTTTACCAATGCATAAAATGCATGGAGAAGTCATTTCGAATGACTGGTCCTCAGTGTTGTGAGAACGATGACTGGTTAAAATTTTTGGTGGTTTCTTGTTCAGTCCATAGGCCTACATCATGTGGCAAACCGGTGAGCATGTGGCTCTATTAGTATAGGAGATACCTGAAAACATATCACACTTTTCATCATAGTGCTTTTACCAATGCATAAAATGCATGGAGAAGTCATTTCGAATGACTGGTCCTCAGTGTTGTGAGAACGATGACTGGTTAAAATTTTTGGTGGTTTCTTGTTCAGTCCATAGGCCTACATCATGTGGCAAACCGGTGAGCATGTGGCTCTATTAGTATAGGAGATACCTGAAAACATATCACACTTTTCATCATAGTGCTTTTACCAATGCATAAAATGCATGGAGAAGTCATTTCGAATGACTGGTCCTCAGTGTTGTGAGAACGATGACTGGTTAAAATTTTTGGTGGTTTCTTGTTCAGTCCATAGGCCTACATCATGTGGCAAACCGGTGAGCATGTGGCTCTATTAGTATAGGAGATACCTGAAAACATATCACACTTTTCATCATAGTGCTTTTACCAATGCATAAAATGCATGGAGAAGTCATTTCGAATGACTGGTCCTCAGTGTTGTGAGAACGATGACTGGTTAAAATTTTTGGTGGTTTCTTGTTCAGTCCATAGGCCTACATCATGTGGCAAACCGGTGAGCATGTGGCTCTATTAGTATAGGAGATACCTGAAAACATATCACACTTTTCATCATAGTGCTTTTACCAATGCATAAAATGCATGGAGAAGTCATTTCGAATGACTGGTCCTCAGTGTTGTGAGAACGATGACTGGTTAAAATTTTTGGTGGTTTCTTGTTCAGTCCATAGGCCTACATCATGTGGCAAACCGGTGAGCATGTGGCTCTATTAGTATAGGAGATACCTGAAAACATATCACACTTTTCATCATAGTGCTTTTACCAATGCATAAAATGCATGGAGAAGTCATTTCGAATGACTGGTCCTCAGTGTTGTGAGAACGATGACTGGTTAAAATTTTTGGTGGTTTCTTGTTCAGTCCATAGGCCTACATCATGTGGCAAACCGGTGAGCATGTGGCTCTATTAGTATAGGAGATACCTGAAAACATATCACACTTTTCATCATAGTGCTTTTACCAATGCATAAAATGCATGGAGAAGTCATTTCGAATGACTGGTCCTCAGTGTTGTGAGAACGATGACTGGTTAAAATTTTTGGTGGTTTCTTGTTCAGTCCATAGGCCTACATCATGTGGCAAACCGGTGAGCATGTGGCTCTATTAGTATAGGAGATACCTGAAAACATATCACACTTTTCATCATAGTGCTTTTACCAATGCATAAAATGCATGGAGAAGTCATTTCGAATGACTGGTCCTCAGTGTTGTGAGAACGATGACTGGTTAAAATTTTTGGTGGTTTCTTGTTCAGTCCATAGGCCTACATCATGTGGCAAACCGGTGAGCATGTGGCTCTATTAGTATAGGAGATACCTGAAAACATATCACACTTTTCATCATAGTGCTTTTACCAATGCATAAAATGCATGGAGAAGTCATTTCGAATGACTGGTCCTCAGTGTTGTGAGAACGATGACTGGTTAAAATTTTTGGTGGTTTCTTGTTCAGTCCATAGGCCTACATCATGTGGCAAACCGGTGAGCATGTGGCTCTATTAGTATAGGAGATACCTGAAAACATATCACACTTTTCATCATAGTGCTTTTACCAATGCATAAAATGCATGGAGAAGTCATTTCGAATGACTGGTCCTCAGTGTTGTGAGAACGATGACTGGTTAAAATTTTTGGTGGTTTCTTGTTCAGTCCATAGGCCTACATCATGTGGCAAACCGGTGAGCATGTGGCTCTATTAGTATAGGAGATACCTGAAAACATATCACACTTTTCATCATAGTGCTTTTACCAATGCATAAAATGCATGGAGAAGTCATTTCGAATGACTGGTCCTCAGTGTTGTGAGAACGATGACTGGTTAAAATTTTTGGTGGTTTCTTGTTCAGTCCATAGGCCTACATCATGTGGCAAACCGGTGAGCATGTGGCTCTATTAGTATAGGAGATACCTGAAAACATATCACACTTTTCATCATAGTGCTTTTACCAATGCATAAAATGCATGGAGAAGTCATTTCGAATGACTGGTCCTCAGTGTTGTGAGAACGATGACTGGTTAAAATTTTTGGTGGTTTCTTGTTCAGTCCATAGGCCTACATCATGTGGCAAACCGGTGAGCATGTGGCTCTATTAGTATAGGAGATACCTGAAAACATATCACACTTTTCATCATAGTGCTTTTACCAATGCATAAAATGCATGGAGAAGTCATTTCGAATGACTGGTCCTCAGTGTTGTGAGAACGATGACTGGTTAAAATTTTTGGTGGTTTCTTGTTCAGTCCATAGGCCTACATCATGTGGCAAACCGGTGAGCATGTGGCTCTATTAGTATAGGAGATACCTGAAAACATATCACACTTTTCATCATAGTGCTTTTACCAATGCATAAAATGCATGGAGAAGTCATTTCGAATGACTGGTCCTCAGTGTTGTGAGAACGATGACTGGTTAAAATTTTTGGTGGTTTCTTGTTCAGTCCATAGGCCTACATCATGTGGCAAACCGGTGAGCATGTGGCTCTATTAGTATAGGAGATACCTGAAAACATATCACACTTTTCATCATAGTGCTTTTACCAATGCATAAAATGCATGGAGAAGTCATTTCGAATGACTGGTCCTCAGTGTTGTGAGAACGATGACTGGTTAAAATTTTTGGTGGTTTCTTGTTCAGTCCATAGGCCTACATCATGTGGCAAACCGGTGAGCATGTGGCTCTATTAGTATAGGAGATACCTGAAAACATATCACACTTTTCATCATAGTGCTTTTACCAATGCATAAAATGCATGGAGAAGTCATTTCGAATGACTGGTCCTCAGTGTTGTGAGAACGATGACTGGTTAAAATTTTTGGTGGTTTCTTGTTCAGTCCATAGGCCTACATCATGTGGCAAACCGGTGAGCATGTGGCTCTATTAGTATAGGAGATACCTGAAAACATATCACACTTTTCATCATAGTGCTTTTACCAATGCATAAAATGCATGGAGAAGTCATTTCGAATGACTGGTCCTCAGTGTTGTGAGAACGATGACTGGTTAAAATTTTTGGTGGTTTCTTGTTCAGTCCATAGGCCTACATCATGTGGCAAACCGGTGAGCATGTGGCTCTATTAGTATAGGAGATACCTGAAAACATATCACACTTTTCATCATAGTGCTTTTACCAATGCATAAAATGCATGGAGAAGTCATTTCGAATGACTGGTCCTCAGTGTTGTGAGAACGATGACTGGTTAAAATTTTTGGTGGTTTCTTGTTCAGTCCATAGGCCTACATCATGTGGCAAACCGGTGAGCATGTGGCTCTATTAGTATAGGAGATACCTGAAAACATATCACACTTTTCATCATAGTGCTTTTACCAATGCATAAAATGCATGGAGAAGTCATTTCGAATGACTGGTCCTCAGTGTTGTGAGAACGATGACTGGTTAAAATTTTTGGTGGTTTCTTGTTCAGTCCATAGGCCTACATCATGTGGCAAACCGGTGAGCATGTGGCTCTATTAGTATAGGAGATACCTGAAAACATATCACACTTTTCATCATAGTGCTTTTACCAATGCATAAAATGCATGGAGAAGTCATTTCGAATGACTGGTCCTCAGTGTTGTGAGAACGATGACTGGTTAAAATTTTTGGTGGTTTCTTGTTCAGTCCATAGGCCTACATCATGTGGCAAACCGGTGAGCATGTGGCTCTATTAGTATAGGAGATACCTGAAAACATATCACACTTTTCATCATAGTGCTTTTACCAATGCATAAAATGCATGGAGAAGTCATTTCGAATGACTGGTCCTCAGTGTTGTGAGAACGATGACTGGTTAAAATTTTTGGTGGTTTCTTGTTCAGTCCATAGGCCTACATCATGTGGCAAACCGGTGAGCATGTGGCTCTATTAGTATAGGAGATACCTGAAAACATATCACACTTTTCATCATAGTGCTTTTACCAATGCATAAAATGCATGGAGAAGTCATTTCGAATGACTGGTCCTCAGTGTTGTGAGAACGATGACTGGTTAAAATTTTTGGTGGTTTCTTGTTCAGTCCATAGGCCTACATCATGTGGCAAACCGGTGAGCATGTGGCTCTATTAGTATAGGAGATACCTGAAAACATATCACACTTTTCATCATAGTGCTTTTACCAATGCATAAAATGCATGGAGAAGTCATTTCGAATGACTGGTCCTCAGTGTTGTGAGAACGATGACTGGTTAAAATTTTTGGTGGTTTCTTGTTCAGTCCATAGGCCTACATCATGTGGCAAACCGGTGAGCATGTGGCTCTATTAGTATAGGAGATACCTGAAAACATATCACACTTTTCATCATAGTGCTTTTACCAATGCATAAAATGCATGGAGAAGTCATTTCGAATGACTGGTCCTCAGTGTTGTGAGAACGATGACTGGTTAAAATTTTTGGTGGTTTCTTGTTCAGTCCATAGGCCTACATCATGTGGCAAACCGGTGAGCATGTGGCTCTATTAGTATAGGAGATACCTGAAAACATATCACACTTTTCATCATAGTGCTTTTACCAATGCATAAAATGCATGGAGAAGTCATTTCGAATGACTGGTCCTCAGTGTTGTGAGAACGATGACTGGTTAAAATTTTTGGTGGTTTCTTGTTCAGTCCATAGGCCTACATCATGTGGCAAACCGGTGAGCATGTGGCTCTATTAGTATAGGAGATACCTGAAAACATATCACACTTTTCATCATAGTGCTTTTACCAATGCATAAAATGCATGGAGAAGTCATTTCGAATGACTGGTCCTCAGTGTTGTGAGAACGATGACTGGTTAAAATTTTTGGTGGTTTCTTGTTCAGTCCATAGGCCTACATCATGTGGCAAACCGGTGAGCATGTGGCTCTATTAGTATAGGAGATACCTGAAAACATATCACACTTTTCATCATAGTGCTTTTACCAATGCATAAAATGCATGGAGAAGTCATTTCGAATGACTGGTCCTCAGTGTTGTGAGAACGATGACTGGTTAAAATTTTTGGTGGTTTCTTGTTCAGTCCATAGGCCTACATCATGTGGCAAACCGGTGAGCATGTGGCTCTATTAGTATAGGAGATACCTGAAAACATATCACACTTTTCATCATAGTGCTTTTACCAATGCATAAAATGCATGGAGAAGTCATTTCGAATGACTGGTCCTCAGTGTTGTGAGAACGATGACTGGTTAAAATTTTTGGTGGTTTCTTGTTCAGTCCATAGGCCTACATCATGTGGCAAACCGGTGAGCATGTGGCTCTATTAGTATAGGAGATACCTGAAAACATATCACACTTTTCATCATAGTGCTTTTACCAATGCATAAAATGCATGGAGAAGTCATTTCGAATGACTGGTCCTCAGTGTTGTGAGAACGATGACTGGTTAAAATTTTTGGTGGTTTCTTGTTCAGTCCATAGGCCTACATCATGTGGCAAACCGGTGAGCATGTGGCTCTATTAGTATAGGAGATACCTGAAAACATATCACACTTTTCATCATAGTGCTTTTACCAATGCATAAAATGCATGGAGAAGTCATTTCGAATGACTGGTCCTCAGTGTTGTGAGAACGATGACTGGTTAAAATTTTTGGTGGTTTCTTGTTCAGTCCATAGGCCTACATCATGTGGCAAACCGGTGAGCATGTGGCTCTATTAGTATAGGAGATACCTGAAAACATATCACACTTTTCATCATAGTGCTTTTACCAATGCATAAAATGCATGGAGAAGTCATTTCGAATGACTGGTCCTCAGTGTTGTGAGAACGATGACTGGTTAAAATTTTTGGTGGTTTCTTGTTCAGTCCATAGGCCTACATCATGTGGCAAACCGGTGAGCATGTGGCTCTATTAGTATAGGAGATACCTGAAAACATATCACACTTTTCATCATAGTGCTTTTACCAATGCATAAAATGCATGGAGAAGTCATTTCGAATGACTGGTCCTCAGTGTTGTGAGAACGATGACTGGTTAAAATTTTTGGTGGTTTCTTGTTCAGTCCATAGGCCTACATCATGTGGCAAACCGGTGAGCATGTGGCTCTATTAGTATAGGAGATACCTGAAAACATATCACACTTTTCATCATAGTGCTTTTACCAATGCATAAAATGCATGGAGAAGTCATTTCGAATGACTGGTCCTCAGTGTTGTGAGAACGATGACTGGTTAAAATTTTTGGTGGTTTCTTGTTCAGTCCATATGCCTACATCATGTGGCAAACCAGGTGAGCATGTGGCTCTATTAGTATAGGAGATACCTGAAAACATATCACACTTTTCATCATAGTGCTTTTACCAATGCATAAAATGCATGGAGAAGTCATTTCGAATGACTGGTCCTCAGTGTTGTGAGAACGATGACTGGTTAAAATTTTTGGTGGTTTCTTGTTCAGTCCATAGGCCTACATCATGTGGCAAACCGGTGAGCATGTGGCTCTATTAGTATAGGAGATACCTGAAAACATATCACACTTTTCATCATAGTGCTTTTACCAATGCATAAAATGCATGGAGAAGTCATTTCGAATGACTGGTCCTCAGTGTTGTGAGAACGATGACTGGTTAAAATTTTTGGTGGTTTCTTGTTCAGTCCATAGGCCTACATCATGTGGCAAACCGGTGAGCATGTGGCTCTATTAGTATAGGAGATACCTGAAAACATATCACACTTTTCATCATAGTGCTTTTACCAATGCATAAAATGCATGGAGAAGTCATTTCGAATGACTGGTCCTCAGTGTTGTGAGAACGATGACTGGTTAAAATTTTTGGTGGTTTCTTGTTCAGTCCATAGGCCTACATCATGTGGCAAACCGGTGAGCATGTGGCTCTATTAGTATAGGAGATACCTGAAAACATATCACACTTTTCATCATAGTGCTTTTACCAATGCATAAAATGCATGGAGAAGTCATTTCGAATGACTGGTCCTCAGTGTTGTGAGAACGATGACTGGTTAAAATTTTTGGTGGTTTCTTGTTCAGTCCATAGGCCTACATCATGTGGCAAACCGGTGAGCATGTGGCTCTATTAGTATAGGAGATACCTGAAAACATATCACACTTTTCATCATAGTGCTTTTACCAATGCATAAAATGCATGGAGAAGTCATTTCGAATGACTGGTCCTCAGTGTTGTGAGAACGATGACTGGTTAAAATTTTTGGTGGTTTCTTGTTCAGTCCATAGGCCTACATCATGTGGCAAACCGGTGAGCATGTGGCTCTATTAGTATAGGAGATACCTGAAAACATATCACACTTTTCATCATAGTGCTTTTACCAATGCATAAAATGCATGGAGAAGTCATTTCGAATGACTGGTCCTCAGTGTTGTGAGAACGATGACTGGTTAAAATTTTTGGTGGTTTCTTGTTCAGTCCATAGGCCTACATCATGTGGCAAACCGGTGAGCATGTGGCTCTATTAGTATAGGAGATACCTGAAAACATATCACACTTTTCATCATAGTGCTTTTACCAATGCATAAAATGCATGGAGAAGTCATTTCGAATGACTGGTCCTCAGTGTTGTGAGAACGATGACTGGTTAAAATTTTTGGTGGTTTCTTGTTCAGTCCATAGGCCTACATCATGTGGCAAACCGGTGAGCATGTGGCTCTATTAGTATAGGAGATACCTGAAAACATATCACACTTTTCATCATAGTGCTTTTACCAATGCATAAAATGCATGGAGAAGTCATTTCGAATGACTGGTCCTCAGTGTTGTGAGAAACGATGACTGGTTAAAATTTTTGGTGGTTTCTTGTTCAGTCCATAGGCCTACATCATGTGGCAAACCGGTGAGCATGTGGCTCTATTAGTATAGGAGATACCTGAAAACATATCACACTTTTCATCATAGTGCTTTTACCAATGCATAAAATGCATGGAGAAGTCATTTCGAATGACTGGTCCTCAGTGTTGTGAGAACGATGACTGGTTAAAATTTTTGGTGGTTTCTTGTTCAGTCCACTAGGCCTAGCCTACATCATGTGGCAAACCGGTGAGCATGTGGCTCTATTAGTATAGGAGATACCTGAAAACATATCACACTTTTCATCATAGTGCTTTTACCCAATGCATAAAATGCATGGAGAAGTCATTTCGAATGACTGGTCCTCAGTGTTGTGAGAACGATGACTGGTTAAAATTTTTGGTGGTTTCTTGTTCAGTCCATAGGCCTACATCATGTGACAAACCGGTGAGCATGTGGCTCTATTAGTATAGGAGATACCTGAAAACATATCCCACTTTTCATCATAGTGCTTTTACCAATGCATAAAATGCATGGAGAAGTCATTTCGAATGACTGGTCCTCAGTGTTGTGAGAACGATGACTGGTTAAAATTTTTGGTGGTTTCTTGTTCAGTCCATAGGCCTACATCATGTGGCAAACCGTGAGCATGTGGCTCTATTAGTATAGGAGATACCTGAAAACATATCACACTTTTCATCATAGTGCTTTTACCAATGCATAAAATGCATGGAGAAGTTCATTTCGAATGACTGGTCCTCAGTGTTGTGAGAACGATGACTGGTTAAAATTTTTGGTGGTTTCTTGTTCAGTCCATAGGCCTACATCATGTGGCAAAACCGGTGAGCATGTGGCTCTATTAGTATAGGAGATACCTGAAAACATATCACACTTTTCATCATAGTGCTTTTACCAATGCATAAAATGCATGGAGAAGTCATTTCGAATGACTGGTCCTCAGTGTTGTGAGAACGATGACTGGTTAAAATTTTTGGTGGTTTCTTGTTCAGTCCATAGGCCTACATCATGTGGCAAACCGGTGAGCATGTGGCTCTATTAGTATAGGAGATACCTGAAAACATATCACACTTTTCATCATAGTGCTTTTACCAATGCATAAAATGCATGGAGAAGTCATTTCGAATGACTGGTCCTCAGTGTTGTGAGAACGATGACTGGTTAAAATTTTTGGTGGTTTCTTGTTCAGTCCATAGGCCTACATCATGTGGCAAACCGGTGAGCATGTGGCTCTATTAGTATAGGAGATACCTGAAAACATATCACACTTTTCATCATAGTGCTTTTACCAATGCATAAAATGCATGGAGAAGTCATTTCGAATGACTGGTCCTCAGTGTTGTGAGAACGATGACTGGTTAAAATTTTTGGTGGTTTCTTGTTCAGTCCATAGGCCTACATCATGTGGACAAACCGGTGAGCATGTGGCTCTATTAGTATAGGAGATACCTGAAAACATATCACACTTTTCATCATAGTGCTTTTACCAATGCATAAAATGCATGGAGAAGTCATTTCGAATGACTGGTCCTCAGTGTTGTGAGAACGATGACTGGTTAAAATTTTTGGTGGTTTCTTGTTCAGATCCATAGGCCACTACATCATGTGGCAAACCGGTGAGCATGTGGCTCTATTAGTATAGGAGATACCTGAAAACATATCACACTTTTCATCATAGTGCTTTTACCAATGCATAAAATGCATGGAGAAGTCATTTCGAATGACTGGTCCTCAGTGTTGTGAGAACGATGACTGGTTAAAATTTTTGGTGGTTTCTTGTTCAGTCCATAGGCCTACATCATGTGGCAAACCGGTGAGCATGTGGCTCTATTAGTATAGGAGATACCTGAAAACATATCACACTTTTCATCATAGTGCTTTTACCAATGCATAAAATGCATGGAGAAGTCATTTCGAATGACTGGTCCTCAGTGTTGTGAGAACGATGACTGGTTAAAATTTTTGGTGGTTTCTTGTTCAGTCCATAGGCCTACATCATGTGGCAAACCGGTGAGCATGTGGCTCTATTAGTATAGGAGATACTGAAAACATATCACACTTTTCATCATAGTGCTTTTACCAATGCATAAAATGCATGGAGAAGTCATTTCGAATGACTGGTCCTCAGTGTTGTGAGAACGATGACTGGTTAAAATTTTTGGTGGTTTCTTGTTCAGTCCATAGGCCTACATCATGTGGCAAACCGGTGAGCATGTGGCTCTATTAGTATAGGAGATACCTGAAAACATATCACACTTTTCATCATAGTGCTTTTACCAATGCATAAAATGCATGGAGAAGTCATTTCGAATGACTGGTCCTCAGTGTTGTGAGAACGATGACTGGTTAAAATTTTTGGTGGTTTCTTGTTCAGTCCATAGGCCTACATCATGTGGCAAACCGGTGAGCATGTGGCTCTATTAGTATAGGAGATACCTGAAAACATATCACACTTTTCATCATAGTGCTTTTACCAATGCATAAAATGCATGGAGAAGTCATTTCGAATGACTGGTCCTCAGTGTTGTGAGAACGATGACTGGTTAAAATTTTTGGTGGTTTCTTGTTCAGTCCATAGGCCTACATCATGTGGCAAACCGGTGAGCATGTGGCTCTATTAGTATAGGAGATACCTGAAAACATATCACACTTTTCATCATAGTGCTTTTACCAATGCATAAAATGCATGGAGAAGTCATTTCGAATGACTGGTCCTCAGTGTTGTGAGAACGATGACTGGTTAAAATTTTTGGTGGTTTCTTGTTCAGTCCATAGGCCTACATCATGTGGCAAACCGGTGAGCATGTGGCTCTATTAGTATAGGAGATACCTGAAAACATATCACACTTTTCATCATAGTGCTTTTACCAATGCATAAAATGCATGGAGAAGTCATTTCGAATGACTGGTCCTCAGTGTTGTGAGAACGATGACTGGTTAAAATTTTTGGTGGTTTCTTGTTCAGTCCATAGGCCTACATCATGTGGCAAACCGGTGAGCATGTGGCTCTATTAGTATAGGAGATACCTGAAAACATATCACACTTTTCATCATAGTGCTTTTACCAATGCATAAAATGCATGGAGAAGTCATTTCGAATGACTGGTCCTCAGTGTTGTGAGAACGATGACTGGTTAAAATTTTTGGTGGTTTCTTGTTCAGTCCATAGGCCTACATCATGTGGCAAAACCGGTGAGCATGTGGCTCTATTAGTATAGGAGATACCTGAAAACATATCACACTTTTCATCATAGTGCTTTTACCAATGCATAAAATGCATGGAGAAGTCATTTCGAATGACTGGTCCTCAGTGTTGTGAGAACGATGACTGGTTAAAATTTTTGGTGGTTTCTTGTTCAGTTCCATAGGCCCTACATCATGTGGCAAACCGGTGAGCATGTGGCTCTATTAGTATAGGAGATACCTGAAAACATATCACACTTTTCATCATAGTGCTTTTACCAATGCATAAAATGCATGGAGAAGTCATTTCGAATGACTGGTCCTCAGTGTTGTGAGAACGATGACTGGTTAAAATTTTTGGTGGTTTCTTGTTCAGGTCCATAGGCCTACATCATGTGGCAAACCGGTGAGCATGTGGCTCTATTAGTATAGGAGATACCTGAAAACATATCACACTTTTCATCATAGTGCTTTTACCAATGCATAAAAATGCATGGAGAAGTCATTTTCGAATGACTGGTCCTCAGTGTTGTGAGAACAATGACTGGTTAAAATTTTTGGTGTGTTTCTTGTTCAGTCCATAGGCCTACATCATGTGGCAAACCGGTGAGCATGTGGCTCTATTAGTATAGGAGATACCTGAAAACATATCACACTTTTCATCATAGTGCTTTTACCAATGCATAAAATGCATGGAGAAGTCATTTCGAATGACTGGTCCTCAGTGTTGTGAGAACGATGACTGGTTAAAATTTTTGGTGGTTTCTTGTTCAGTCCATAGGCCTACATCATGTGGCAAACCGGTGAGCATGTGGCTCTATTAGTATAGGAGATACCTGAAAACATATCACACTTTTTCATCATAGTGCTTTTACCAATGCATAAAATGCATGGAGAAGTCATTTCGAATGACTGGTCCTCAGTGTTGTGAGAACGATGACTGGTTAAAATTTTTGGTGGTTTCTTGTTCAGTCCATAGGCCTACATCATGTGGCAAACCGGTGAGCATGTGGCTCTATTAGTATAGGAGATACCTGAAAACATATCACACTTTTCATTCATAGTGCTTTTACCAATGCATAAAATGCATGGAGAAGTCATTTCGAATGACTGGTCCTCAGTGTTGTGAGAGCGATGACTGGTTAAAATTTTTGGTGGTTTATTGTTCAGTCCATAGGCCTACATCATGTGGCAAACCGGTGAGCATGTGGCTCTATTAGTATAGGAGATACCTGAAAACATATCACACTTTTCATCATAGTGCTTTTACCAATGCATAAAATGCATGGAGAAGTCATTTCGAATGACTGGTCCTCAGTGTTGTGAGAACGATGACTGGTTAAAATTTTTGGTGGTTTCTTGTTCAGTCCATAGGCCTACATCATGTGGCAAACCGGTGAGCATGTGGCTCTATTAGTATAGGAGATACCTGAAAACATATCACACTTTTCATCATAGTGCTTTTACCAATGCATAAAATGCATGGAGAAGTCATTTCGAATGACTGTTCCTCAGTGTTGTGAGAACGATGACTGGTTAAAATTTTTGGTGGTTTCTTGTTCAGTCCATAGGCCTACATCATGTGGCAAACCGGTGAGCATGTGGCTCTATTAGTATAGGAGATACCTGAAAACATATCACACTTTTCATCATAGTGCTTTTACCAATGCATAAAATGCATGGAGAAGTCATTTCGAATGACTGGTCCTCAGTGTTGTGAGAACAATGACTGGTTAAAATTTTTGGTGGTTTCTTGTTCAGTCCATAGGCCTACATCATGTGGCAAACCGGTGAGCATGTGGCTCTATTAGTATAGGAGATACCTGAAAACATATCACACTTTTCATCATAGTGCTTTTACCAATGCATAAAATGCATGGAGAAGTCATTTCGAATGACTGGTCCTCAGTGTTGTGAGAACGATGACTAGTTAAAATTTTTGGTGGTTTCTTGTTCAGTCCATAGGCCTACATCATGTGGCAAACCGGTGAGCATGTGGCTCTATTAGTATAGGAGATACCTGAAAACATATCACACTTTTCATCATAGTGCTTTTACCAATGCATAAAATGCATGGAGAAGTCATTTCGAATGACTGGTCCTCAGTGTTGTGAGAACGATGACTGGTTAAAATTTTTGGTGGTTTCTTGTTCAGTCCATAGGCCTACATCATGTGGCAAACCGGTGAGCATGTGGCTCTATTAGTATAGGAGATACCTGAAAACATATCACACTTTTCATCATAGTGCTTTTACCAATGCATAAAATGCATGGAGAAGTCATTTCGAATGACTGGTCCTCAGTGTTGTGAGAACGATGACTGGTTAAAATTTTTGGTGGTTTCTTGTTCAGTCCATAGGCCTACATCATGTGGCAAACCGGTGAGCATGTGGCTCTATTAGTATAGGAGATACCTGAAAACATATCACACTTTTCATCATAGTGCTTTTACCAATGCATAAAATGCATGGAGAAGTTATTTCGAATGACTGGTCCTCAGTGTTGTGAGAACGATGACTGGTTAAAATTTTTGGTGGTTTCTTGTTCAGTCCATAGGCCTACATCATGTGGCAAACCGGTGAGCATGTGGCTCTATCAGTATAGGAGATACCTGAAAACATATCACACTTTTCATCATAGTGCTTTTACCAATGCATAAAATGCATGGAGAAGTCATTTCGAATGACTGGTCCTCAGTGTTGTGAGAACGATGACTGGTTAAAATTTTTGGTGGTTTCTTGTTCAGTCCATAGGCCTACATCATGTGGCAAACCGGTGAGCATGTGGCTCTATTAGTATAGGAGATACCTGAAAACATATCACACTTTTCATCATAGTGCTTTTACCAATGCATAAAATGCATGGAGAAGTCATTTCGAATGACTGGTCCTCAGTGTTGTGAGAACGATGACTGGTTAAAATTTTTGGTGGTTTCTTGTTCAGTCCATAGGCCTACATCATGTGGCAAACCGGTGAGCATGTGGCTCTATTAGTATAGGAGATACCTGAAAACATATCACACTTTTCATCATAGTGCTTTTACCAATGCATAAAATGCATGGAGAAGTCATTTCGAATGACTGGTCCTCAGTGTTGTGAGAACGATGACTGGTTAAAATTTTTGGTGGTTTCTTGTTCAGTCCATAGGCCTACATCATGTGGCAAACAGGTGAGCATGTGGCTCTATTAGTATAGGAGATACCTGAAAACATATCACACTTTTCATCATAGTGCTTTTACCAATGCATAAAATGCATGGAGAAGTCATTTCGAATGACTGGTCCTCAGTGTTGTGAGAACGATGACTGGTTAAAATTTTTGGTGGTTTCTTGTTCAGTCCATAGGCCTACATCATGTGGCAAACCGTTGAGCATATGGCTCTATTAGTATAGGAGATACCTGAAAACATATCACACTTTTCATCACAGTGCTTTTACCAATGCATAAAATGCATGGAGAAGTCATTTCAAATGACTGGTCCTCAGTGTTGTGAGAACGATGACTGGTTAAAATTTTTGGTGGTTTCTTGTTCAGTCCATAGGCCTACATCATGTGACAAACCGGTGAGCATGTGGCTCTATTAGTATAGGAGATACCTGAAAACATATCCCACTTTTCATCATAGTGCTTTTACCAATGCATAAAAAGCATGGAGAAGTCATTTCGAATGACTGGTCCTCAGTGTTGTGAGAACGATGACTGGTTAAAATTTTTGGTGGTTTCTTGTTCAGTCCATAGGCCTACATCATGTGGCAAACCGGTGAGCATGTGGCTCTATTAGTATAGGAGATACCTGAAAACATATCACACTTTTCATCATAGTGCTTTTACCAATGCATAAAATGCATGGAGAAGTCATTTCGAATGACTGGTCCTCAGTGTTGTGAGAACGATGACTGGTTAAAATTTTTGGTGGTTTCTTGTTCAGTCCATAGGCCTACATCATGTGGCAAACCGGTGAGCATGTGGCTCTATTAGTATAGGAGATACCTGAAAACATATCACACTTTTCATCATAGTGCTTTTACCAATGCATAAAATGCATGGAGAAGTCATTTCGAATGACTGGTCCTCAGTGTTGTGAGAACGATGACTGGTTAAAATTTTTGGTGGTTTCTTGTTCAGTCCATAGGCCTACATCATGTGGCAAACCGGTGAGCATATGGCTCTATTAGTATAGGAGATACCTGAAAACATATCACACTTTTCATCATAGTGCTTTTACCAATGCATAAAATGCATGGAGAAGTCATTTCGAATGACTGGTCCTCAGTGTTGTGAGAACGATGACTGGTTAAAATTTTTGGTGGTTTCTTGTTCAGTCCATAGGCCTACATCATGTGACAAACCGGTGAGCATGTGGCTCTATTAGTATAGGAGATACCTGAAAACATATCACACTTTTCATCATAGTGCTTTTACCAATGCATAAAATGCATGGAGAAGTCATTTCGAATGACTGGTCCTCAGTGTTGTGAGAACGATGACTGGTTAAAATTTTTGGTGGTTTCTTGTTCAGTCCATAGGCCTACATCATGTGGCAAACCGGTGAGCATGTGGCTCTATTAGTATAGGAGATACCTGAAAACATATCACACTTTTCATCATAGTGCTTTTACCAATGCATAAAATGCATGGAGAAGTCATTTCGAATGACTGGTCCTCAGTGTTGTGAGAACGATGACTGGTTAAAATTTTTGGTGGTTTCTTGTTCAGTCCATAGGCCTACATCATGTGGCAAACCGGTGAGCATATGGCTCTATTAGTATAGGAGATACCTGAAAACATATCACACTTTTCATCATAGTGCTTTTACCAATGCATAAAATGCATGCAGAAGTCATTTCGAATGACTGGTCCTCAGTGTTGTGAGAACGATGACTGGTTAAAATTTTTGGTGGTTTCTTGTTCAGTCCATAGGCCTACATCATGTGACAAACCGGTGAGCATGTGGCTCTATTAGTATAGGAGATACCTGAAAACATATCACACTTTTCATCATAGTGCTTTTACCAATGCATAAAATGCATGGAGAAGTCATTTCGAATGACTGGTCCTCAGTGTTGTGAGAACGATGACTGGTTAAAATTTTTGGTGGTTTCTTGTTCAGTCCATAGGCCTACATCATGTGGCAAACCGGTGAGCATATGGCTCTATTAGTATAGGAGATACCTGAAAACATATCACACTTTTCATCATAGTGCTTTTACCAATGCATAAAATGCATGGAGAAGTCATTTCGAATGACTGGTCCTCAGTGTTGTGAGAACGATGACTGGTTAAAATTTTTGGTGGTTTCTTGTTCAGTCCATAGGCCTACATCATGTGGCAAACAGGTGAGCATGTGGCTCTATTAGTATAGGAGATACCTGAAAACATATCACACTTTTCATCATAGTGCTTTTACCAATGCATAAAATGCATGGAGAAGTCATTTCGAATGACTGGTCCTCAGTGTTGTGAGAACGATGACTGGTTAAAATTTTTGGTGGTTTCTTGTTCAGTCCATAGGCCTACATCATGTGGCAAACCGGTGAGCATATGGCTCTATTAGTATAGGAGATACCTGAAAACATATCACACTTTTCATCACAGTGCTTTTACCAATGCATAAAATGCATGGAGAAGTCATTTCGAATGACTGGTCCTCAGTGTTGTGAGAACGATGACTGGTTAAAATTTTTGGTGGTTTCTTGTTCAGTCCATAGGCCTACATCATGTGACAAACCGGTGAGCATGTGGCTCTATTAGTATAGGAGATACCTGAAAACATATCCCACTTTTCATCATAGTGCTTTTACCAATGCATAAAAAGCATGGAGAAGTCATTTCGAATGACTGGTCCTCAGTGTTGTGAGAACGATGACTGGTTAAAATTTTTGGTGGTTTCTTGTTCAGTCCATAGGCCTACATCATGTGGCAAACCGGTGAGCATGTGGCTCTATTAGTATAGGAGATACCTGAAAACATATCACACTTTTCATCATAGTGCTTTTACCAATGCATAAAATGCATGGAGAAGTCATTTCGAATGACTGGTCCTCAGTGTTGTGAGAACAATGACTGGTTAAAATTTTTGGTGGTTTCTTGTTCAGTCCATAGGCCTACATCATGTGGCAAACCGGTGAGCATGTGGCTCTATTAGTATAGGAGATACCTGAAAACATATCACACTTTTCATCATAGTGCTTTTACCAATGCATAAAATGCATGGAGAAGTCATTTCGAATGACTGGTCCTCAGTGTTGTGAGAACGATGACTGGTTAAAATTTTTGGTGGTTTCTTGTTCAGTCCATAGGCCTACATCATGTGGCAAACCGGTGAGCATATGGCTCTATTAGTATAGGAGATACCTGAAAACATATCACACTTTTCATCATAGTGCTTTTACCAATGCATAAAATGCATGGAGAAGTCATTTCGAATGACTGGTCCTCAGTGTTGTGAGAACGATGACTGGTTAAAATTTTTGGTGGTTTCTTGTTCAGTCCATAGGCCTACATCATGTGACAAACCGGTGAGCATGTGGCTCTATTAGTATAGGAGATACCTGAAAACATATCACACTTTTCATCATAGTGCTTTTACCAATGCATAAAATGCATGGAGAAGTCATTTCGAATGACTGGTCCTCAGTGTTGTGAGAACGATGACTGGTTAAAATTTTTGGTGGTTTCTTGTTCAGTCCATAGGCCTACATCATGTGGCAAACCGGTGAGCATGTGGCTCTATTAGTATAGGAGATACCTGAAAACATATCACACTTTTCATCATAGTGCTTTTACCAATGCATAAAATGCATGGAGAAGTCATTTCGAATGACTGGTCCTCAGTGTTGTGAGAACGATGACTGGTTAAAATTTTTGGTGGTTTCTTGTTCAGTCCATAGGCCCACATCATGTGGCAAACCGGTGAGCATGTGGCTCTATTAGTATAGGAGATACCTGAAAACATATCACACTTTTCATCATAGTGCTTTTACCAATGCATAAAATGCATGGAGAAGTCATTTCGAATGACTGGTCCTCAGTGTTGTGAGAACGATGACTGGTTAAAATTTTTGGTGGTTTCTTGTTCAGTCCACAGGCCTACATCATGTGGCAAACCGGTGAGCATGTGGCTCTAATAATATAGGAGATACCTGAAAACATATCACACTTTTCATCATAGTGCTTTTACCAATGCATAAAATGCATGGAGAAGTCATTTCGAATGACTGGTCCTCAGTGTTGTGAGAACGATGACTGGTTAAAATTTTTGGTGGTTTCTTGTTCAGTCCACAGGCCCACATCATGTGGTAAACCGGTGAGCATGTGGCTCTATTAGTATAGGAGATACCTGAAAACATATCACACTTTTCATCATAGTGCTTTTACCAATGCATAAAATGCATGGAGAAGTCATTTCGAATGACTGGTCCTCAGTGTTGTGAGAACGATGACTGGTTAAAATTTTTGGTGGTTTCTTGTTCAGTCCATAGGCCTACATCATGTGGCAAACCGGTGAGCATGTGGCTCTATTAGTATAGGAGATACCTGAAAACATATCACACTTTTCATCATAGTGCTTTTACCAATGCATAAAATGCATGGAGAAGTCATTTCGAATGACTGGTCCTCAGTGTTGTGAGAACGATGACTGGTTAAAATTTTTGGTGGTTTCTTGTTCAGTCCATAGGCCCACATCATGTGGCAAACCGGTGAGCATGTGGCTCTATTAGTATAGGAGATACCTGAAAACATATCACACTTTTCATCATAGTGCTTTTACCAATGCATAAAATGCATGGAGAAGTCATTTCGAATGACTGGTCCTCAGTGTTGTGAGAACGATGACTGGTTAAAATTTTTGGTGGTTTCTTGTTCAGTCCATAGGCCTACATCATGTGGCAAACCGGTGAGCATGTGGCTCTATTAGTATAGGAGATACCTGAAAACATATCACACTTTTCATCATAGTGCTTTTACCAATGCATAAAATGCATGGAGAAGTCATTTCGAATGACTGGTCCTCAGTGTTGTGAGAACGATGACTGGTTAAAATTTTTGGTGGTTTCTTGTTCAGTCCATAGGCCTACATCATGTGGCAAACCGGTGAGCATGTGGCTCTATTAGTATAGGAGATACCTGAAAACATATCACACTTTTCATCATAGTGCTTTTACCAATGCATAAAATGCATGGAGAAGTCATTTCGAATGACTGGTCCTCAGTGTTGTGAGAACGATGACTGGTTAAAATTTTTGGTGGTTTCTTGTTCAGTCCATAGGCCTACATCATGTGGCAAACCGGTGAGCATGTGGCTCTATTAGTATAGGAGATACCTGAAAACATATCACACTTTTCATCATAGTGGTTTTACCAATGCATAAAATGCATGGAGAAGTCATTTCGAATGACTGGTCCTCAGTGTTGTGAGAACGATGACTGGTTAAAATTTTTGGTGGTTTCTTGTTCAGTCCATAGGCCTACATCATGTGGCAAACCGGTGAGCATGTGGCTCTATTAGTATAGGAGATACCTGAAAACATATCACACTTTTCATCATAGTGCTTTTACCAATGCATAAAATGCATGGAGAAGTAATTTCGAATGACTGGTCCTCAGTGTTGTGAGAACGATGACTGGTTAAAATTTTTGGTGGTTTCTTGTTCAGTCCATAGGCCTACATCATGTGGCAAACCGGTGAGCATGTGGCTCTATTAGTATAGGAGATACCTGAAAACATATCACACTTTTCATCATAGTGCTTTTACCAATGCATAAAATGCATGGAGAAGTCATTTCGAATGACTGGTCCTCAGTGTTGTGAGAACGATGACTGGTTAAAATTTTTGGTGGTTCCTTGTTCAGTCCATAGGCCTACATCATGTGGCAAACCGGTGAGCATGTGGCTCTATTAGTATAGGAGATACCTGAAAACATATCACACTTTTCATCATAGTGCTTTTACCAATGCATAAAATGCATGGAGAAGTCATTTCGAATGACTGGTCCTCAGTGTTGTGAGAACGATGACTGGTTAAAATTTTTGGTGGTTTCTTGTTCAGTCCATAGGCCTACATCATGTGGCAAACCGGTGAGCATGTGGCTCTATTAGTATAGGAGATACCTGAAAACATATCACACTTTTCATCATAGTGCTTTTACCAATGCATAAAATGCATGGAGAAGTTATTTCGAATGACTGGTCCTCAGTGTTGTGAGAACGATGACTGGTTAAAATTTTTGGTGGTTTCTTGTTCAGTCCATAGGCCTACATCATGTGGCAAACCGGTGAGCATGTGGCTCTATCAGTATAGGAGATACCTGAAAACATATCACACTTTTCATCATAGTGCTTTTACCAATGCATAAAATGCATGGAGAAGTCATTTCGAATGACTGGTCCTCAGTGTTGTGAGAACGATGACTGGTTAAAATTTTTGGTGGTTTCTTGTTCAGTCCATAGGCCTACATCATGTGGCAAACCGGTGAGCATGTGGCTCTATTAGTATAGGAGATACCTGAAAACATATCACACTTTTCATCATAGTGCTTTTACCAATGCATAAAATGCATGGAGAAGTCATTTCGAATGACTGGTCCTCAGTGTTGTGAGAACGATGGCTGGTTAAAATTTTTGGTGGTTTCTTGTTCAGTCCATAGGCCTACATCATGTGGCAAACCGGTGAGCATGTGGCTCTATTAGTATAGGAGATACCTGAAAACATATCACACTTTTCATCATAGTGCTTTTACCAATGCATAAAATGCATGGAGAAGTCATTTCGAATGACTGGTCCTCAGTGTTGTGAGAACGATGACTGGTTAAAATTTTTGGTGGTTTCTTGTTCAGTCCATAGGCCTACATCATGTGGCAAACCAGTGAGCATGTGGCTCTATTAGTATAGGAGATACCTGAAAACATATCACACTTTTCATCATAGTGCTTTTACCAATGCATAAAATGCATGGAGAAGTCATTTCGAATGACTGGTCCTCAGTGTTGTGAGAACGATGACTGGTTAAAATTTTTGGTGGTTTCTTGTTCAGTCCATAGGCCTACATCATGTGGCAAACCGGTGAGCATGTGGCTCTATTAGTATAGGAGATACCTGAAAACATATCACACTTTTCATCATAGTGCTTTTACCAATGCATAAAATGCATGGAGAAGTCATTTCGAATGACTGGTCCTCAGTGTTGTGAGAACGATGACTGGTTAAAATTTTTGGTGGTTTCTTGTTCAGTCCATAGGCCTACATCATGTGGCAAACCGGTGAGCATGTGGCTCTATTAGTATAGGAGATACCTGAAAACATATCACACTTTTCATCATAGTGCTTTTACCAATGCATAAAATGCATGGAGAAGTCATTTCGAATGACTGGTCCTCAGTGTTGTGAGAACGATGACTGGTTAAAATTTTTGGTGGTTTCTTGTTCAGTCCATAGGCCTACATCATGTGGCAAACCGGTGAGCATGTGGCTCTATTAGTATAGGAGATACCTGAAAACATATCACACTTTTCATCATAGTGCTTTTACCAATGCATAAAATGCATGGAGAATTCATTTCGAATGACTGGTCCTCAGTGTTGTGAGAACAATGACTGGTTAAAATTTTTGGTGGTTTCTTGTTCAGTCCATAGGCCTACATCATGTGGCAAACCGGTGAGCATGTGGCTCTATTAGTATAGGAGATACCTGAAAACATATCACACTTTTCATCATAGTGCTTTTACCAATGCATAAAATGCATGGAGAAGTCATTTCGAATGACTGGTCCTCAGTGTTGTGAGAACGATGACTAGTTAAAATTTTTGGTGGTTTCTTGTTCAGTCCATAGGCCTACATCATGTGGCAAACCGGTGAGCATGTGGCTCTATTAGTATAGGAGATACCTGAAAACATATCACACTTTTCATCATAGTGCTTTTACCAATGCATAAAATGCATGGAGAAGTCATTTCGAATGACTGGTCCTCAGTGTTGTGAGAACGATGACTGGTTAAAATTTTTGGTGGTTTCTTGTTCAGTCCATAGGCCTACATCATGTGGCAAACCGGTGAGCATGTGGCTCTATTAGTATAGGAGATACCTGAAAACATATCACACTTTTCATCATAGTGCTTTTACCAATGCATAAAATGCATGGAGAAGTCATTTCGAATGACTGGTCCTCAGTGTTGTGAGAACGATGACTGGTTAAAATTTTTGGTGGTTTCTTGTTCAGTCCATAGGCCTACATCATGTGGCAAACCGGTGAGCATGTGGCTCTATTAGTATAGGAGATACCTGAAAACATATCACACTTTTCATCATAGTGCTTTTACCAATGCATAAAATGCATGGAGAAGTTATTTCGAATGACTGGTCCTCAGTGTTGTGAGAACGATGACTGGTTAAAATTTTTGGTGGTTTCTTGTTCAGTCCATAGGCCTACATCATGTGGCAAACCGGTGAGCATGTGGCTCTATCAGTATAGGAGATACCTGAAAACATATCACACTTTTCATCATAGTGCTTTTACCAATGCATAAAATGCATGGAGAAGTCATTTCGAATGACTGGTCCTCAGTGTTGTGAGAACGATGACTGGTTAAAATTTTTGGTGGTTTCTTGTTCAGTCCATAGGCCTACATCATGTGGCAAACCGGTGAGCATGTGGCTCTATTAGTATAGGAGATACCTGAAAACATATCACACTTTTCATCATAGTGCTTTTACCAATGCATAAAATGCATGGAGAAGTCATTTCGAATGACTGGTCCTCAGTGTTGTGAGAACGATGACTGGTTAAAATTTTTGGTGGTTTCTTGTTCAGTCCATAGGCCTACATCATGTGGCAAACCGGTGAGCATGTGGCTCTATTAGTATAGGAGATACCTGAAAACATATCACACTTTTCATCATAGTGCTTTTACCAATGCATAAAATGCATGGAGAAGTCATTTCGAATGACTGGTCCTCAGTGTTGTGAGAACGATGACTGGTTAAAATTTTTGGTGGTTTCTTGTTCAGTCCATAGGCCTACATCATGTGGCAAACAGGTGAGCATGTGGCTCTATTAGTATAGGAGATACCTGAAAACATATCACACTTTTCATCATAGTGCTTTTACCAATGCATAAAATGCATGGAGAAGTCATTTCGAATGACTGGTCCTCAGTGTTGTGAGAACGATGACTGGTTAAAATTTTTGGTGGTTTCTTGTTCAGTCCATAGGCCTACATCATGTGGCAAACCGGTGAGCATATGGCTCTATTAGTATAGGAGATACCTGAAAACATATCACACTTTTCATCACAGTGCTTTTACCAATGCATAAAATGCATGGAGAAGTCATTTCGAATGACTGGTCCTCAGTGTTGTGAGAACGATGACTGGTTAAAATTTTTGGTGGTTTCTTGTTCAGTCCATAGGCCTACATCATGTGACAAACCGGTGAGCATGTGGCTCTATTAGTATAGGAGATACCTGAAAACATATCCCACTTTTCATCATAGTGCTTTTACCAATGCATAAAATGCATGGAGAAGTCATTTCGAATGACTGGTCCTCAGTGTTGTGAGAACGATGACTGGTTAAAATTTTTGGTGGTTTCTTGTTCAGTCCATAGGCCTACATCATGTGGCAAACCGGTGAGCATGTGGCTCTATTAGTATAGGAGATACCTGAAAACATATCACACTTTTCATCATAGTGCTTTTACCAATGCATAAAATGCATGGAGAAGTCATTTCGAATGACTGGTCCTCAGTGTTGTGAGAACAATGACTGGTTAAAATTTTTGGTGGTTTCTTGTTCAGTCCATAGGCCTACATCATGTGGCAAACCGGTGAGCATGTGGCTCTATTAGTATAGGAGATACCTGAAAACATATCACACTTTTCATCATAGTGCTTTTACCAATGCATAAAATGCATGGAGAAGTCATTTCGAATGACTGGTCCTCAGTGTTGTGAGAACGATGACTGGTTAAAATTTTTGGTGGTTTCTTGTTCAGTCCATAGGCCTACATCATGTGGCAAACCGGTGACCATATGGCTCTATTAGTATAGGAGATACCTGAAAACATATCACACTTTTCATCATAGTGCTTTTACCAATGCATAAAATGCATGGAGAAGTCATTTCGAATGACTGGTCCTCAGTGTTGTGAGAACGATGACTGGTTAAAATTTTTGGTGGTTTCTTGTTCAGTCCATAGGCCTACATCATGTGACAAACCGGTGAGCATGTGGCTCTATTAGTATAGGAGATACCTGAAAACATATCACACTTTTCATCATAGTGCTTTTACCAATGCATAAAATGCATGGAGAAGTCATTTCGAATGACTGGTCCTCAGTGTTGTGAGAACGATGACTGGTTAAAATTTTTGGTGGTTTCTTGTTCAGTCCATAGGCCTACATCATGTGGCAAACCGGTGAGCATGTGGCTCTATTAGTATAGGAGATACCTGAAAACATATCACACTTTTCATCATAGTGCTTTTACCAATGCATAAAATGCATGGAGAAGTCATTTCGAATGACTGGTCCTCAGTGTTGTGAGAACGATGACTGGTTAAAATTTTTGGTGGTTTCTTGTTCAGTCCACAGGCCTACATCATGTGGCAAACCGGTGAGCATGTGGCTCTAATAATATAGGAGATACCTGAAAACATATCACACTTTTCATCATAGTGCTTTTACCAATGCATAAAATGCATGGAGAAGTCATTTCGAATGACTGGTCCTCAGTGTTGTGAGAACGATGACTGGTTAAAATTTTTGGTGGTTTCTTGTTCAGTCCATAGGCCTACATCATGTGGCAAACCAGTGAGCATGTGGCTCTATTAGTATAGGAGATACCTGAAAACATATCACACTTTTCATCATAGTGCTTTTACCAATGCATAAAATGCATGGAGAAGTCATTTCGAATGACTGGTCCTCAGTGTTGTGAGAACAATGACTGGTTAAAATTTTTGGTGGTTTCTTGTTCAGTCCATAGGCCTACATCATGTGGCAAACCGGTGAGCATGTGGCTCTATTAGTATAGGAGATACCTGAAAACATATCACACTTTTCATCATAGTGCTTTTACCAATGCATAAAATGCATGGAGAAGTCATTTCGAATGACTGGTCCTCAGTGTTGTGAGAACAATGACTGGTTAAAATTTTTGGTGGTTTCTTGTTCAGTCCATAGGCCTACATCATGTGGCAAACCGGTGAGCATGTGGCTCTATTAGTATAGGAGATACCTGAAAACATATCACACTTTTCATCATAGTGCTTTTACCAATGCATAAAATGCATGGAGAAGTCATTTCGAATGACTGGTCCTCAGTGTTGTGAGAACGATGACTGGTTAAAATTTTTGGTGGTTTCTTGTTCAGTCCATAGGCCTACATCATGTGGCAAACCGGTGAGCATATGGCTCTATTAGTATAGGAGATACCTGAAAACATATCACACTTTTCATCATAGTGCTTTTACCAATGCATAAAATGAATGCATAAAATGCATGGAGAAGTCATTTCGAATGACTGGTCCTCAGTGTTGTGAGAACGATGACTGGTTAAAATTTTTGGTGGTTTCTTGTTCAGTCCATAGGCCTACATCATGTGGCAAACCGGTGAGCATGTGGCTCTATTAGTATAGGAGATACCTGAAAACATATCACACTTTTCATCATAGTGCTTTTACCAATGCATAAAATGCATGGAGAAGTCATTTCGAATGACTGGTCCTCAGTGTTGTGAGAACGATGACTGGTTAAAATTTTTGGTGGTTTCTTGTTCAGTCCATAGGCCTACATCATGTGGCAAACCGGTGAGCATGTGGCTCTATTAGTATAGGAGATACCTGAAAACATATCACACTTTTCATCATAGTGCTTTTACCAATGCATAAAATGCATGGAGAAGTCATTTCGAATGACTGGTCCTCAGTGTTGTGAGAACGATGACTGGTTAAAATTTTTGGTGGTTTCTTGTTCAGTCCATAGGCCTACATCATGTGGCAAACCGGTGAGCATGTGGCTCTATTAGTATAGGAGATACCTGAAAACATATCACACTTTTCATCATAGTGCTTTTACCAATGCATAAAATGCATGGAGAAGTCATTTCGAATGACTGGTCCTCAGTGTTGTGAGAACGATGACTGGTTAAAATTTTTGGTGGTTTCTTGTTCAGTCCATAGGCCTACATCATGTGGCAAACCGGTGAGCATGTGGCTCTATTAGTATAGGAGATACCTGAAAACATATCACACTTTTCATCATAGTGCTTTTACCAATGCATAAAATGCATGGAGAAGTCATTTCGAATGACTGGTCCTCAGTGTTGTGAGAACGATGACTGGTTAAAATTTTTGGTGGTTTCTTGTTCAGTCCATAGGCCTACATCATGTGGCAAACCGGTGAGCATGTGGCTCTATTAGTATAGGAGATACCTGAAAACATATCACACTTTTCATCATAGTGCTTTTACCAATGCATAAAATGCATGGAGAAGTCATTTCGAATGACTGGTCCTCAGTGTTGTGAGAACGATGACTGGTTAAAATTTTTGGTGGTTTCTTGTTCAGTCCATAGGCCTACATCATGTGGCAAACCGGTGAGCATGTGGCTCTATTAGTATAGGAGATACCTGAAAACATATCACACTTTTCATCATAGTGCTTTTACCAATGCATAAAATGCATGGAGAAGTCATTTCGAATGACTGGTCCTCAGTGTTGTGAGAACGATGACTGGTTAAAATTTTTGGTGGTTTCTTGTTCAGTCCATAGGCCTACATCATGTGGCAAACCGGTGAGCATGTGGCTCTATTAGTATAGGAGATACCTGAAAACATATCACACTTTTCATCATAGTGCTTTTACCAATGCATAAAATGCATGGAGAAGTCATTTCGAATGACTGGTCCTCAGTGTTGTGAGAACGATGACTGGTTAAAATTTTTGGTGGTTTCTTGTTCAGTCCATAGGCCTACATCATGTGGCAAACCGGTGAGCATGTGGCTCTATTAGTATAGGAGATACCTGAAAACATATCACACTTTTCATCATAGTGCTTTTACCAATGCATAAAATGCATGGAGAAGTCATTTCGAATGACTGGTCCTCAGTGTTGTGAGAACGATGACTGGTTAAAATTTTTGGTGGTTTCTTGTTCAGTCCATAGGCCTACATCATGTGGCAAACCGGTGAGCATGTGGCTCTATTAGTATAGGAGATACCTGAAAACATATCACACTTTTCATCATAGTGCTTTTACCAATGCATAAAATGCATGGAGAAGTCATTTCGAATGACTGGTCCTCAGTGTTGTGAGAACGATGACTGGTTAAAATTTTTGGTGGTTTCTTGTTCAGTCCATAGGCCTACATCATGTGGCAAACCGGTGAGCATGTGGCTCTATTAGTATAGGAGATACCTGAAAACATATCACACTTTTCATCATAGTGCTTTTACCAATGCATAAAATGCATGGAGAAGTCATTTCGAATGACTGGTCCTCAGTGTTGTGAGAACGATGACTGGTTAAAATTTTTGGTGGTTTCTTGTTCAGTCCATAGGCCTACATCATGTGGCAAACCGGTGAGCATGTGGCTCTATTAGTATAGGAGATACCTGAAAACATATCACACTTTTCATCATAGTGCTTTTACCAATGCATAAAATGCATGGAGAAGTCATTTCGAATGACTGGTCCTCAGTGTTGTGAGAACGATGACTGGTTAAAATTTTTGGTGGTTTCTTGTTCAGTCCATAGGCCTACATCATGTGGCAAACCGGTGAGCATGTGGCTCTATTAGTATAGGAGATACCTGAAAACATATCACACTTTTCATCATAGTGCTTTTACCAATGCATAAAATGCATGGAGAAGTCATTTCGAATGACTGGTCCTCAGTGTTGTGAGAACGATGACTGGTTAAAATTTTTGGTGGTTTCTTGTTCAGTCCATAGGCCTACATCATGTGGCAAACCGGTGAGCATGTGGCTCTATTAGTATAGGAGATACCTGAAAACATATCACACTTTTCATCATAGTGCTTTTACCAATGCATAAAATGCATGGAGAAGTCATTTCGAATGACTGGTCCTCAGTGTTGTGAGAACGATGACTGGTTAAAATTTTTGGTGGTTTCTTGTTCAGTCCATAGGCCTACATCATGTGGCAAACCGGTGAGCATGTGGCTCTATTAGTATAGGAGATACCTGAAAACATATCACACTTTTCATCATAGTGCTTTTACCAATGCATAAAATGCATGGAGAAGTCATTTCGAATGACTGGTCCTCAGTGTTGTGAGAACGATGACTGGTTAAAATTTTTGGTGGTTTCTTGTTCAGTCCATAGGCCTACATCATGTGGCAAACCGGTGAGCATGTGGCTCTATTAGTATAGGAGATACCTGAAAACATATCACACTTTTCATCATAGTGCTTTTACCAATGCATAAAATGCATGGAGAAGTCATTTCGAATGACTGGTCCTCAGTGTTGTGAGAACGATGACTGGTTAAAATTTTTGGTGGTTTCTTGTTCAGTCCATAGGCCTACATCATGTGGCAAACCGGTGAGCATGTGGCTCTATTAGTATAGGAGATACCTGAAAACATATCACACTCTTCTTCATCATAGTGCTTTTACCAATGCATAAAATGCATGGAGAAGTCATTTCGAATGACTGGTCCTCAGTGTTGTGAGAACGATGACTGGTTAAAATTTTTGGTGGTTTCTTGTTCAGTCCATAGGCCTACATCATGTGGCAAACCGGTGAGCATGTGGCTCTATTAGTATAGGAGATACCTGAAAACATATCACACTTTTCATCATAGTGCTTTTACCAATGCATAAAATGCATGGAGAAGTCATTTCGAATGACTGGTCCTCAGTGTTGTGAGAACGATGACTGGTTAAAATTTTTGGTGGTTTCTTGTTCAGTCCATAGGCCTACATCATGTGGCAAACCGGTGAGCATGTGGCTCTATTAGTATAGGAGATACCTGAAAACATATCACACTTTTCATCATAGTGCTTTTACCAATGCATAAAATGCATGGAGAAGTCATTTCGAATGACTGGTCCTCAGTGTTGTGAGAACGATGACTGGTTAAAATTTTTGGTGGTTTCTTGTTCAGTCCATAGGCCTACATCATGTGGCAAACCGGTGAGCATGTGGCTCTATTAGTATAGGAGATACCTGAAAACATATCACACTTTTCATCATAGTGCTTTTACCAATGCATAAAATGCATGGAGAAGTCATTTCGAATGACTGGTCCTCAGTGTTGTGAGAACGATGACTGGTTAAAATTTTTGGTGGTTTCTTGTTCAGTCCATAGGCCTACATCATGTGGCAAACCGGTGAGCATGTGGCTCTATTAGTATAGGAGATACCTGAAAACATATCACACTTTTCATCATAGTGCTTTTACCAATGCATAAAATGCATGGAGAAGTCATTTCGAATGACTGGTCCTCAGTGTTGTGAGAACGATGACTGGTTAAAATTTTTGGTGGTTTCTTGTTCAGTCCATAGGCCTACATCATGTGGCAAACCGGTGAGCATGTGGCTCTATTAGTATAGGAGATACCTGAAAACATATCACACTTTTCATCATAGTGCTTTTACCAATGCATAAAATGCATGGAGAAGTCATTTCGAATGACTGGTCCTCAGTGTTGTGAGAACGATGACTGGTTAAAATTTTTGGTGGTTTCTTGTTCAGTCCATAGGCCTACATCATGTGGCAAACCGGTGAGCATGTGGCTCTATTAGTATAGGAGATACCTGAAAACATATCACACTTTTCATCATAGTGCTTTTACCAATGCATAAAATGCATGGAGAAGTCATTTCGAATGACTGGTCCTCAGTGTTGTGAGAACGATGACTGGTTAAAATTTTTGGTGGTTTCTTGTTCAGTCCATAGGCCTACATCATGTGGCAAACCGGTGAGCATGTGGCTCTATTAGTATAGGAGATACCTGAAAACATATCACACTTTTCATCATAGTGCTTTTACCAATGCATAAAATGCATGGAGAAGTCATTTCGAATGACTGGTCCTCAGTGTTGTGAGAACGATGACTGGTTAAAATTTTTGGTGGTTTCTTGTTCAGTCCATAGGCCTACATCATGTGGCAAACCGGTGAGCATGTGGCTCTATTAGTATAGGAGATACCTGAAAACATATCACACTTTTCATCATAGTGCTTTTACCAATGCATAAAATGCATGGAGAAGTCATTTCGAATGACTGGTCCTCAGTGTTGTGAGAACGATGACTGGTTAAAATTTTTGGTGGTTTCTTGTTCAGTCCATAGGCCTACATCATGTGGCAAACCGGTGAGCATGTGGCTCTATTAGTATAGGAGATACCTGAAAACATATTACACTTTTCATCATAGTGCTTTTACCAATGCATAAAATGCATGGAGAAGTCATTTCGAATGACTGGTCCTCAGTGTTGTGAGAACGATGACTGGTTAAAATTTTTAGTGGTTTCTTGTTCAGTCCATAGGCCTACATCATGTGGCAAACCGGTGAGCATGTGGCTCTATTAGTATAGGAGATACCTGAAAACATATCACACTTTTCATCATAGTGCTTTTACCAATGCATAAAATGCATGGAGAAGTCATTTCGAATGACTGGTCCTCAGTGTTGTGAGAACGATGACTGGTTAAAATTTTTGGTGGTTTCTTGTTCAGTCCATAGGCCTACATCATGTGGCAAACCGGTGAGCATGTGGCTCTATTAGTATAGGAGATACCTGAAAACATATCACACTTTTCATCATAGTGCTTTTACCAATGCATAAAATGCATGGAGAAGTCATTTCGAATGACTGGTCCTCAGTGTTGTGAGAACGATGACTGGTTAAAATTTTTGGTGGTTTCTTGTTCAGTCCATAGGCCTACATCATGTGGCAAACCGGTGAGCATGTGGCTCTATTAGTATAGGAGATACCTGAAAACATATCACACTTTTCATCATAGTGCTTTTACCAATGCATAAAATGCATGGAGAAGTCATTTCGAATGACTGGTCCTCAGTGTTGTGAGAACGATGACTGGTTAAAATTTTTGGTGGTTTCTTGTTCAGTCCATAGGCCTACATCATGTGGCAAACCGGTGAGCATGTGGCTCTATTAGTATAGGAGATACCTGAAAACATATCACACTTTTCATCATAGTGCTTTTACCAATGCATAAAATGCATGGAGAAGTCATTTCGAATGACTGGTCCTCAGTGTTGTGAGAACGATGACTGGTTAAAATTTTTGGTGGTTTCTTGTTCAGTCCATAGGCCTACATCATGTGGCAAACCGGTGAGCATGTGGCTCTATTAGTATAGGAGATACCTGAAAACATATTACACTTTTCATCATAGTGCTTTTACCAATGCATAAAATGCATGGAGAAGTCATTTCGAATGACTGGTCCTCAGTGTTGTGAGAACGATGACTGGTTAAAATTTTTAGTGGTTTCTTGTTCAGTCCATAGGCCTACATCATGTGGCAAACCGGTGAGCATGTGGCTCTATTAGTATAGGAGATACCTGAAAACATATCACACTTTTCATCATAGTGCTTTTACCAATGCATAAAATGCATGGAGAAGTCATTTCGAATGACTGGTCCTCAGTGTTGTGAGAATGATGACTGGTTAAAATTTTTGGTGGTTTCTTGTTCAGTCCATAGGCCTACATCATGTGGCAAACCGGTGAGCATGTGGCTCTATTAGTATAGGAGATACCTGAAAACATATCACACTTTTCATCATAGTGCTTTTACCAATGCATAAAATGCATGGAGAAGTCATTTCGAATGACTGGTCCTCAGTGTTGTGAGAACGATGACTGGTTAAAATTTTTGGTGGTTTCTTGTTCAGTCCATAGGCCTACATCATGTGGCAAACCGGTGAGCATGTGGCTCTATTAGTATAGGAGATACCTGAAAACATATCACACTTTTCATCATAGTGCTTTTACCAATGCATAAAATGCATGGAGAAGTCATTTCGAATGACTGGTCCTCAGTGTTGTGAGAACGATGACTGGTTAAAATTTTTGGTGGTTTCTTGTTCAGTCCATAGGCCTACATCATGTGGCAAACCGGTGAGCATGTGGCTCTATTAGTATAGGAGATACCTGAAAACATATCACACTTTTCATCATAGTGCTTTTACCAATGCATAAAATGCATGGAGAAGTCATTTCGAATGACTGGTCCTCAGTGTTGTGAGAACGATGACTGGTTAAAATTTTTGGTGGTTTCTTGTTCAGTCCATAGGCCTACATCATGTGGCAAACCGGTGAGCATGTGGCTCTATTAGTATAGGAGATACCTGAAAACATATCACACTTTTCATCATAGTGCTTTTACCAATGCATAAAATGCATGGAGAAGTCATTTCGAATGACTGGTCCTCAGTGTTGTGAGAACGATGACTGGTTAAAATTTTTGGTGGTTTCTTGTTCAGTCCATAGGCCTACATCATGTGGCAAACCGGTGAGCATGTGGCTCTATTAGTATAGGAGATACCTGAAAACATATCACACTTTTCATCATAGTGCTTTTACCAATGCATAAAATGCATGGAGAAGTCATTTCGAATGACTGGTCCTCAGTGTTGTGAGAACGATGACTGGTTAAAATTTTTGGTGGTTTCTTGTTCAGTCCATAGGCCTACATCATGTGGCAAACCGGTGAGCATGTGGCTCTATTAGTATAGGAGATACCTGAAAACATATCACACTTTTCATCATAGTGCTTTTACCAATGCATAAAATGCATGGAGAAGTCATTTCGAATGACTGGTCCTCAGTGTTGTGAGAACGATGACTGGTTAAAATTTTTGGTGGTTTCTTGTTCAGTCCATAGGCCTACATCATGTGGCAAACCGGTGAGCATGTGGCTCTATTAGTATAGGAGATACCTGAAAACATATTACACTTTTCATCATAGTGCTTTTACCAATGCATAAAATGCATGGAGAAGTCATTTCGAATGACTGGTCCTCAGTGTTGTGAGAACGATGACTGGTTAAAATTTTTAGTGGTTTCTTGTTCAGTCCATAGGCCTACATCATGTGGCAAACCGGTGAGCATGTGGCTCTATTAGTATAGGAGATACCTGAAAACATATCACACTTTTCATCATAGTGCTTTTACCAATGCATAAAATGCATGGAGAAGTCATTTCGAATGACTGGTCCTCAGTGTTGTGAGAACGATGACTGGTTAAAATTTTTGGTGGTTTCTTGTTCAGTCCATAGGCCTACATCATGTGGCAAACCGGTGAGCATGTGGCTCTATTAGTATAGCATAGTGCTTTTACCAATGCATAAAATGCATGGAGAAGTCATTTCGAATGACTGGTCCTCAGTGTTGTGAGAACGATGACTGGTTAAAATTTTTGGTGGTTTCTTGTTCAGTCCATAGGCCTACATCATGTGGCAAACCGGTGAGCATGTGGCTCTATTAGTATAGGAGATACCTGAAAACATATCACACTTTTCATCATAGTGCTTTTACCAATGCATAAAATGCATGGAGAAGTCATTTCGAATGACTGGTCCTCAGTGTTGTGAGAACGATGACTGGTTAAAATTTTTGGTGGTTTCTTGTTCAGTCCATAGGCCTACATCATGTGGCAAACCGGTGAGCATGTGGCTCTATTAGTATAGGAGATACCTGAAAACATACACTCTATACCCTACACTCTATACCTTACACTCTATACCTTACACTCTCCACTCTACACCCTACACTCTATACCCTACACTCTATACCCTACACTCTACACTTTATACCCTACACTCTATACCCTACACTCTATACCCTACACTCTATACCCTAAACTCTACACTCTATACCCTACACTCTATACCCTACACTATATACTCTATACACTACACTCTATACCCTACACTCTATACCCTAAAATCTATACACTACACTCTATACCCTACACTCTATACCCTACACTCTATATCCCAACACTCTATACCCTACACTCTATACCCTACACTCTACACTCTATACCCTACACTATACACTCTATACCCTACACTCTATACCATACAATCTACACTCTATACCCTACACTCTACACCCTACACTCTACACTCTATACCCTACACACTATACCCTACTTTCTACACTCTATACCCTACACTCTACACTCTATACCATACACTCTATACCCTACACTCTATACCCTACACACTATACCCTACTTTCTACACTCTATACCCTACACTCTACACCCTACACTCTATAACATACACTCTATACCCTACACTCTATACCTTACACTCTATACCCTACACTCTCCACTCTACACCCTACACTCTACACTCTATACCCTACACTCTATACCCTACACTCTACACTATATACCCTACACTCTATACCCTACACTCTATACCCTACACTCTATACCCTACACTCTACACTCTATACCCTACACTCTATACCCTATACTATATACTCTATACCCTACACTCTATACCCTACAATCTATACCCTACACTCTATACCCGACACTCTATACCCTACACTCTATATCCCAACACTCTATACCCTACACTCTATACCCTACACTCTACACTCTATACCCTACACTATACACTCTATACCCTACACTCTATACCATACAATCTACACTCTATACCCTACACTCTATACCCTACACTCTACACTCTATACCCTACACACTATACCCTACTTTCTACACTCTATACCCTACACTCTACACTCTATACCATACACTCTATACCCTACACTCTATACCCTACACTCTATACCCTACACTATATACCCTACACTTTATACCCTACACTCTACACTCTATATCCTACACTCTACACTCTATACCCTACACTTTATAACATACACTCTAAACCCTACACTCTATACCCTACACTCTACACTTTATACCCTACACTCTATACCCTACACTCTATACCCTACACTCTATACCCTACACTCTATACCCTACACTCTACACTCTATACCCTACACTCTATAACATACACTCTATACCCTACACTCTATATCTTACACTCTATACCCTACACTATATACCCTACACTTTATACCCTACACTCTACACTCTATATCCTACACTCTACACTCTATACCCTACACTCTATACCATACACTCTATACCCTACACTCTATACCCTACACTCTATACCCTACACTCTACACTCTACAACCTACACTCTATAACATACACTCTATACCCTACACTCTATACCTTACACTCTACACCCTACACTCTACACCCTACACTCTACACTCTATACCCTACACTCTATACCCTACACTCTATACCCTACACTCTATACCCTACACTCTACACTTTATACCCTACACTCTATACCCTACACTCTATACCCTACACTTTATACCCTACACTCTATACCCTACACTCTACACTCTGTACCCTACACTCTATACTATACACTCTACACCCTACACTCTATACCATACACTCTATACCCTACACTCTACACTCTATACCATACACTCTATACTGTACACTCTATACCATACACTCTACACCCTACACTCTATACCCTACACTCTATACCCTACAATCTATACCCTACACCCTACGCTCTATATCCTACACTCTATACCCTACACTCTATACCGTACACTATATTCCATACACTCTATTCCATACACTCTATACCCTGCACTCTATACCCTACACTATACACTCTATACCCTACACTCTACACCATACACTCTATACCCTATACTCTATACACTACACTCTACATTCTATACCCTACAATCTATACCCAACACTCTATACCCTACACTCTATACCATACACTCTATACCCTACACTCTATACCCTACACTCTACACCCTACACTCTATACCCTACACTCTAATCCCTACACTCTACACTGTATACCCTACACTCTATACCCTACACTATATACCCTACACTCTATACCCTACACTCTACACTCTATACCAAACACTCTATACTCTACACTCTATACCCTACACTCTATACCTACACTATACACTCTATACCCTACACTCTACACCATACACTCTATACCCTATACAATACACTCTATACCCTACAATCTATACCCTACACTCTATACCCTACACTCTACACTCTATACCATACACTCTATACCCTACACTCTACACTCTATACCCTACACTCTACACCCTACACTCTATACCCTACACTTTATACCCTGCACTCTACACTCTATACCCTACACTCTATACCCTACACTCTACACCCTACACTCTATACCCTACACTCTATACCCTACACTCTACCCTCTACACTCTATACCCTACATTCTATACCATACACTCTATACCCTACACTCTACACTCTATTCCCTACACTCTATACCATACACTCTATACCCTACACTCTATACCCTACACTCTATACCCTACACTCTATACTCTATACCCTACACTCTATACCATATACTCTATACCCTACACTCTACACTCTATTCCCTACACTCTATACCATACACTCTATACCCTACACTCTATACCCTACACTCTATACCCTACACTCTACACCATACACTCTATACCCTAAACTCTATACCCTACACTCTACACTCTATACCCTACACTCTATACCCTACACTCTACACTCTATACCCTACACTCTACACCATACACTCTATACCCTATACAATACACTCTATACCCTACAATCTTTACCCTACACTCTATACCCTACACTGTACACTCTATACCGTACACTCTATACCATACACTCTATACCCTACACTCTATATCCTACACTCTATACCCTACACTCTACACTCTATACTCTACACTCTATACCATACACTCTAAACCCTACACTCTATACCCTACACTCTATACCCTAAACTCTACACTCTATACCCTACACTCTACACCCTACACTCTATACCCTACACTCTATACCCTACACTCTACACTTTATACCCTACACTGTATACCCTACACTCTATACCCTACACTCTATACCCTATACTCTATACCCTACACTCTATAGCCCAACACTCTATACCGTACACTCTATACCCTACACTCTATACCCTACACTCTACACTCTATACAATACACTCTATACCCTACACTCTAATCCCTACACTCTACACTCTATACCCTACACTCTATACCCTACACTCTATACCATACACTCTATACCCTACACTCTATACCCTACACTCTACACTCTATACCCTACACTCTACACTCTATACCCTACACTCTATACCCTACACTCTATACTCTATACCCTACACTATATAACCTACACTCTACACTCTATACACTACACTATATACCCTACACTCTATACCCTACACTCTATACCCTACACTCTACACCCTACACTCTATACCCTACACATTATACCATACACTCTATACCCTACACTCTACACTCTATACCCTACACTCTACACCCTACACTCTATACCCTACACTTTATACCCTACACTCTACACCCTACACTCTATACCCTACACTCTACACCCTACACTCTATAACCTACACTCTACACTCTATACCCTACACTCTATACCATGCAATCTACACCCTACACTCTATACCATACACTCTATACCCTACACTCTACACTCTATACCCTACACTCTATACCCTACACTCTACACTCTATACCCTACACTCTATACCCTACAATCTATACCCTACACTATATACCCTACACTCTATACCCTACACTCTACACTCTATATCCTACACTCTACACTCTATACCCTACACTCTATACCCTACACTCTACACTTTATACCCTACACTCTATACCCTACACTCTATACCCTACACTCTATACCCTACACTCTACACTCTATACCCTACACTCTATAACATACACTCTATACCCTACACTCTATACCTTACACTCTATACCTTACACTCTCCACTCTACACCCTACACTCTATACCCTACACTCTATACCCTACACTCTACACTTTATACCCTACACTCTATACCCTACACTCTATACCCTACACTCTATACCCTAAACTCTACAATCTATACCCTACACTCTATACCCTACACTATATACTCTATACACTACACTCTATACCCTACACTCTATACCCTAAAATCTATACACTACACTCTATACCCTACACTCTATACCCTACACTCTATATCCCAACACTCTATACCCTACACTCTATACCCTACACTCTACACTCTATACCCTACACTATACACTCTATACCCTACACTCTATACCATACAATCTACACTCTATACCCTACACTCTACACCCTACACTCTACACTCTATACCCTACACACTATACCCTACTTTCTACACTCTATACCCTACACTCTACACTCTATACCATACACTCTATACCCTACACTCTATACCCTACACACTATACCCTACTTTCTACACTCTATACCCTACACTCTACACCCTACACTCTATAACATACACTCTATACCCTACACTCTATACCTTACACTCTATACCCTACACTCTCCACTCTACACCCTACACTCTACACTCTATACCCTACACTCTATACCCTACACTCTACACTATATACCCTACACTCTATACCCTACACTCTATACCCTACACTCTATACCCTACACTCTACACTCTATACCCTACACTCTATACCCTATACTATATACTCTATACCCTACACTCTATACCCTACAATCTATACCCTACACTCTATACCCGACACTCTATACCCTACACTCTATATCCCAACACTCTATACCCTACACTCTATACCCTACACTCTACACTCTATACCCTACACTATACACTCTATACCCTACACTCTATACCATACAATCTACACTCTATACCCTACACTCTATACCCTACACTCTACACTCTATACCCTACACACTATACCCTACTTTCTACACTCTATACCCTACACTCTACACTCTATACCATACACTCTATACCCTACACTCTATACCCTACACTCTATACCCTACACTATATACCCTACACTTTATACCCTACACTCTACACTCTATATCCTACACTCTACACTCTATACCCTACACTTTATAACATACACTCTAAACCCTACACTCTATACCCTACACTCTACACTTTATACCCTACACTCTATACCCTACACTCTATACCCTACACTCTATACCCTACACTCTACACTCTATACCTACACTCTATAACATACACTCTATACCCTACACTCTATATCTTACACTCTATACCTACACTCTACACCCTACACTCTACACTCTATACCCTACACTCTATACCCTACACTCTATACCCTACACTCTACACTTTATACCCTACACTCTATACCCTACACTCTATACCCTACACTCTATACCCTACACTCTATACCCTACACTATATACTCTATACCCTACACTCTATACCCTACACTCTATACCCTACACTCTATATCCCAACACTCTATACCCTACACTCTATACCCTACACTCTACACCCTACACTATACACTCTATACCCTACACTCTATACCATACAATCTACACTCTATACCCTACACTCTATACCCTACACTCTACACTTCATACCCTACACACTATACCCTACTTTCTACACTCTATACCCTACACTCTACACTCTATACCCTACACTCTATACCCTACAATCTATACCATACACTCTATACCATACACTCTATACCCTACACTCTATACCCTACACTCTACACCCTACACTCTATACCCTGCAATCTATACCATACACTCTATACCCTACACTCTATATCATACACTCTATACCCTACACTCTACACTCTATACCCCACACTCTACACTCTATACCCTACACTCTACACCCTACACTCTATATTATACACTCTATTCCATACACTCTATACCCTACACTCTATACCCTACACTCTACACTCTAAAATCTATACCCTACTCTCTACACTCTATACCTTACACTCTATACCAAACACTCTATACCCTACACTATATACCATACACTCTATATCATACACTCTATGCCGTACACTCTATACCATACACTCTATACCCTACACTCTATACCCTACACTCTATAGCCCAACACTCTATACCGTACACTCTATACCCTACACTCTATACCCTACACTCTACACTCTATACCCTACACTCTATACCCTACACTCTACACTCTATACCCTACACTCTATACCCTACACTCTATACCATACACTCTATACCCTACACTCTATACCCTACACTCTACACTCTATACCCTACACTCTACTTTCTACACTCTATACCATACACTCTATACCCTACACTCTATACCCTACACTCTACACTCTATACCCTACACTCTACACTCTACACCATACACTCTATACCCTACACTCTATACCCTACACTCTACACTCTATACCCTACACTCTACACTCTATACCATACACTCTATACCCTACACTCTACACTCTATACCATACACTCTATACTGTACACTCTATACCATACACTCTACACCCTACACTCTATACCATGCACTCTATACCCTACACTCTATACCCTACACTCTATACCCTACAATCTATACCCTACACCCTACGCTCTATACCCTACACTCTATACCCTACTCTCTACACTCTATACCGTACACTATATTCCATACACTCTATTCCATACACTCTATACCCTGCACTCTATATCCTACACTATACACTCTATACCCTACACTCTACACCATACACTCTACACCCTATACTCTATACACTACACTCTACATTCTATACCCTACAATCTATACCCAACACTCTATACCCTACACTCTATACCATACACTCTATACCCTACACTCTATACCCTACACTCTACACCCTACACTCTATACCCTACACTCTAATCCCTACACTCTACACTGTATACCATACACTCTATACCCTACACTATATACCCTACACTCTATACCCTACACTCTACACTCTATACCCAACACTCTATACTCTACACTCTATACCCTACACTCTATACCATACACTCCATACCCTACACTCTACACTCTATACCCTACACTCTACTCTTTATACCCTACACTCTATACCCTACACTCTACACTCTATACCCTACACTCTACACTCTATACCCTACACTCTATGCCCTACTCTATACCATACACTCTATACCCTACACTCTATACCCTACACTCTACACTCTATACCCTACACTCTACACTCTACACTCTATACCCTACACTCTATACCCTACACTCTATACTCTATACCCTACACTATATACCCTACACTCTACACTCTATACCCTACACTCTATACCCTACACTCTGTACCCTACACTCTACACCCTACACTCTATGCCCTACACATTATACCATACACTCTATACTCTACACTCTATACCCTACACTCTAAACCCTACACTCTATACCCTACACTCTACACTCTATACCCTACACTCTATACCCTACACTCTACACCCTACACTCTATACCCTACACTCTACACTCTATACCCTACACTCTATACCATACACTCTACACCCTACACTCTATACCATACACTCTATACCCTACATTCTACACTCTATACCCTACACTCTATACCCTACACTCTACACTCTATACCCTACACTCTATACCCTACACTATATACCCTACACTCTATACCCTACACTCTACACTCTATATCCTACACTCTACACTCTATACCCTACACTCTATAACATACACTCTAAACCCTACACTCTATACCCTACACTCTACACTTTATACCCTACACTCTATACCCTACACTCTATACCCTACACTCTACACTCTATACCCTACACTCTATAACATACACTCTATACCCTACACTCAATACCTTACACTCTCCACTCTACACCCTACACTCTACACGCTATACCCTACACTCTATACCCTACACTCTACACTTTATACCCTACACTCTATACCCTACACTCTATACCCTACACTCTATACCCTAAACTCTACACTCTATACCCTACATTCTATACCCTACACTATATACTCTATACCCTACACTCTATACCCTACAATCTATACCCTACACTCTATACCCTACACTCTATACCCTACACTCTATATCCCAACACTCTATACCCTACACTCTATACCCTAACATAGTAACATAGTAACATAGTTAGTAAGGCCGAAAAAAGACATTTGTCCATCCAGTTCAGCCTATATTCCATCATAATAAATAAATACCCAGATCTACGTCCTTCTACAGAACCTAATAATTGTATGATACAATATTGTTCTGCTCCAGGAAGACATCCAGGCCTCTCTTGAACCCCTCGACTGAGTTCGCCATCACCACCTCCTCAGGCAAGCAATTCCAGATTCTCACTGCCCTAACAGTAAAGAATCCTCTTCTATGTTGGTGGAAAAACCTTCTCTCCTCCAGACGCAAAGAATGCCCCCTTGTGCCCGTCACCTTCCTTGGTATAAACAGATCCTCAGCGAGATATTTGTATTGTCCCCTTATATACTTATACATGGTTATTAGATCGCCCCTCAGTCGTCTTTTTTCTAGACTAAATAATCCTAATTTCGCTAATCTATCTGGGTATTGTAGTTCTCCCATCCCCTTTATTAATTTTGTTGCCCTCCTTTGTACTCTCTCTAGTTCCATTATATCCTTCCTGAGCACCGGTGCCCAAAACTGGACACAGTACTCCATGTGCGGTCTAACTAGGGATTTGTACAGAGGCAGTATAATGCTCTCATCATGTGTATCCAGACCTCTTTTAATGCACCCCATGATCCTGTTTGCCTTGGCAGCTGCTGCCTGGCACTGGCTGCTCCAGGTAAGTTTATCATTAACTAGGATCCCCAAGTCCTTCTCCCTGTCAGATTTACCCAGTGGTTTCCCGTTCAGTGTGTAATGGTGATATTGATTCCCTCTTCCCATGTGTATAACCTTACATTTATCATTGTTAAACCTCATCTGCCACCTTTCAGCCCAAGTTTCCAACTTATCCAGATCCATCTGTAGCAGAATACTATCTTCTCTTGTATTAACTGCTTTACATAGTTTTGTATCCCTACACTCTACACTCTATACCCTACACTATACACTCTATACCCTACACTCTATACCATACAATCTACACTCTATACCCTACACTCTATATCATACACTATATACCCTACACTCTACACTCTATACCCCACACTCTACACTCTATACCCTACACTCTACACCCTACACTCTATACCATACTCTCTATTCCATACACTCTTTACCATACACTCTATACCCTACACTCTACACTCTACAATCTATATCCTACTCTCTACACTCTATACCTTACACTCTATACCAAACACTATATACCATACACAATATATCATACACTCTATACCGTACACTCTATACCCTACACTCTATACCCTACACTCTATACCCTACACTCTATACCCTACACACTATACCCTACTTTCTACACTCTATACCCTACACTCTATACCATACACTCTATACATTACACTCTATACCCTACACACTACACCCTACTTTCTACACTCTATACCCTACACTCTACACTCTATACCCTACACTCTATAACATACACTCTATACCCTACACTCTATACCTTACACTCTATACCCTACACTCTCCACTCTACACCCTACACTCTACACTCTATACCCTACACTCTACACTTTATACCCTACTCTCTATACCCTACACTCTATACCCTACACTCTATACCCTACACTCTACACTCTATACCCTACACTCTATACCCTACACTATATACTCTATACCCTACACTCTATACCCTACACTCTATACCCTACAATCTATACCCTACACTCTATACCCGACACTCTTTACCCTACACTCTATATCCCAACACTCTATACCCTACACTCTATACCCTACACTCTACACTCTATACCCTACACTATACACTCTATACCCTACACTCTATACCATACAATCTACACTCTATACCCTACACTCTATACCCTACACTCTACACTCTATACCCTACACACTATACCCTACTTTCTACACTCTATACCCTACACTCTACACTCTATACCATACACTCTATACCCTACACTCTATAACCTACACTCTATACCCTACACTATATACTCTATACCCTACACTCTATACCCTACACTCTATACCCTACACTCTATACCCTACACTCTACCCTCTACACTCTATACCTTACACTCTATACCATACACTCTATACCCTACACTCTACACTCTATACCATACACTCTATACCCTACACTCTATACCCTACACTCTATACCCTACACTCTATACCCTACACTCTACACCCTACACTCTATAACATACACTCTATACCCTACACTCTATACCTTACACTCTACACCCTACACTCTACACCCTACACTCTACACTCTATACCCTACACTCTATACCCTACACTCTATACCCTACACTCTATACCCTACACTCTACACTTTATACCCTACACTCTATACCCTACACTCTATACCCTACACTCTATACCCTACACTCTATACCCTACACTCTACACTCTGTACCCTACACTCTATACTATACACTCTACAACCTACACTCTATACCATACACTCTATACCCTACACTCTACACTCTATACCATACACTCTATACTGTACACTCTATACCATACACTCTACACCCTACACTCTATACCCTACACTCTATACCCTACAATCTATACCCTACACCCTACGCTCTATATCCTACACTCTATACCCTACACTCTATACCGTACACTATATTCCATACACTCTATTCCATACACTCTATACCCTGCACTCTATACCCTACACTATACACTCTATACCCTACACTCTACACCATACGCTCTATACCCTATACTCTATACACTACACTCTACATTCAATACCCTACAATCTATACCCAACACTCTATACCCTACACTCTATACCATACACTCTATACCCTACACTCTATACCCTACACTCTACACCCTACACTCTATACCCTACATTCTAATCCCTACACTCTACACTGTATACCCTACACTCTATACCCTACACTATATATCCTACACTCTATACCCTACACTCTACACTCTATACCAAACACTCTATACTCTACACTCTATACCCTACACTCTATACCCTACACTATACACTCTATACCCTACACTCTACACCATACACTCTATACCCTATACAATACACTCTATACCCTACAATCTATACCCTACACTCTATACCCTACACTCTACACTCTATACCGTACACTCTATACCATACACTCTATACCCTACACTCTATATCCTACACTCTATACTCTACACTCTACACTCTATACCCTACACTCTATACCATACACTCTAAACCCTACACTCTATACCCTACACTCTATAACCTAAACTCTACACTCTATACCCTACACTCTACACTCTACACTCTATACCCTACACTCTATACCCTACACTCTATACCCTACACTCTATACCCTACACTCTACACTTTATACCCTACACTGTATACCCTACACTCTATACCCTACACTCTATAAGCCCAACACTCTATACCGTACACTCTATACCCTACACTCTATACCCTACACTCTACACTCTATACCCTACACTATACACTCTATACCCTACACTCTATACCATACAATCTACACTCTATACCCTACACTCTACACCCTACACTCTACACTCTATACCCTACACACTATACCCTACTTTCTACACTCTATACCCTACACTCTACACTCTATACCATACACTCTATACCCTACACTCTATACCCTACACACTATACCCTACTTTCTACACTCTATACCCTACACTCTACACCCTACACTCTATAACATACACTCTATACCCTACACTCTATACCTTACACTCTATACCCTACACTCTCCACTCTACACCCTACACTCTACACTCTATACCCTACACTCTATACCCTACACTCTACACTATATACCCTACACTCTATACCCTACACTCTATACCCTACACTCTATACCCTACACTCTACACTCTATACCCTACACTCTATACCCTATACTATATACTCTATACCCTACACTCTATACCCTACAATCTATACCCTACACTCTATACCCGACACTCTATACCCTACACTCTATATCCCAACACTCTATACCCTACACTCTATACCCTACACTCTACACTCTATACCCTACACTATACACTCTATACCCTACACTCTATACCATACAATCTACACTCTATACCCTACACTCTATACCCTACACTCTACACTCTATACCCTACACACTATACCCTACTTTCTACACTCTATACCCTACACTCTACACTCTATACCATACACTCTATACCCTACACTCTATACCCTACACTCTATACCCTACACTATATACCCTACACTTTATACCCTACACTCTACACTCTATATCCTACACTCTACACTCTATACCCTACACTTTATAACATACACTCTAAACCCTACACTCTATACCCTACACTCTACACTTTATACCCTACACTCTATACCCTACACTCTATACCCTACACTCTATACCCTACACTCTATACCCTACACTCTACACTCTATACCCTACACTCTATAACATACACTCTATACCCTACACTCTATATCTTACACTCTATACCCTACACTATATACCCTACACTTTATACCCTACACTCTACACTCTATATCCTACACTCTACACTCTATACCCTACACTCTATACCATACACTCTATACCCTACACTCTATACCCTACACTCTATACCCTACACTCTACACTCTACAACCTACACTCTATAACATACACTCTATACCCTACACTCTATACCTTACACTCTACACCCTACACTCTACACCCTACACTCTACACTCTATACCCTACACTCTATACCCTACACTCTATACCCTACACTCTATACCCTACACTCTACACTTTATACCCTACACTCTATACCCTACACTCTATACCCTACACTTTATACCCTACACTCTATACCCTACACTCTACACTCTGTACCCTACACTCTATACTATACACTCTACACCCTACACTCTATACCATACACTCTATACCCTACACTCTACACTCTATACCATACACTCTATACTGTACACTCTATACCATACACTCTACACCCTACACTCTATACCCTACACTCTATACCCTACAATCTATACCCTACACCCTACGCTCTATATCCTACACTCTATACCCTACACTCTATACCGTACACTATATTCCATACACTCTATTCCATACACTCTATACCCTGCACTCTATACCCTACACTATACACTCTATACCCTACACTCTACACCATACACTCTATACCCTATACTCTATACACTACACTCTACATTCTATACCCTACAATCTATACCCAACACTCTATACCCTACACTCTATACCATACACTCTATACCCTACACTCTATACCCTACACTCTACACCCTACACTCTATACCCTACACTCTAATCCCTACACTCTACACTGTATACCCTACACTCTATACCCTACACTATATACCCTACACTCTATACCCTACACTCTACACTCTATACCAAACACTCTATACTCTACACTCTATACCCTACACTCTATACCTACACTATACACTCTATACCCTACACTCTACACCATACACTCTATACCCTATACAATACACTCTATACCCTACAATCTATACCCTACACTCTATACCCTACACTCTACACTCTATACCATACACTCTATACCCTACACTCTACACTCTATACCCTACACTCTACACCCTACACTCTATACCCTACACTTTATACCCTGCACTCTACACTCTATACCCTACACTCTATACCCTACACTCTACACCCTACACTCTATACCCTACACTCTATACCCTACACTCTACCCTCTACACTCTATACCCTACATTCTATACCATACACTCTATACCCTACACTCTACACTCTATTCCCTACACTCTATACCATACACTCTATACCCTACACTCTATACCCTACACTCTATACCCTACACTCTATACTCTATACCCTACACTCTATACCATATACTCTATACCCTACACTCTACACTCTATTCCCTACACTCTATACCATACACTCTATACCCTACACTCTATACCCTACACTCTATACCCTACACTCTACACCATACACTCTATACCCTAAACTCTATACCCTACACTCTACACTCTATACCCTACACTCTATACCCTACACTCTACACTCTATACCCTACACTCTACACCATACACTCTATACCCTATACAATACACTCTATACCCTACAATCTTTACCCTACACTCTATACCCTACACTGTACACTCTATACCGTACACTCTATACCATACACTCTATACCCTACACTCTATATCCTACACTCTATACCCTACACTCTACACTCTATACTCTACACTCTATACCATACACTCTAAACCCTACACTCTATACCCTACACTCTATACCCTAAACTCTACACTCTATACCCTACACTCTACACCCTACACTCTATACCCTACACTCTATACCCTACACTCTACACTTTATACCCTACACTGTATACCCTACACTCTATACCCTACACTCTATACCCTATACTCTATACCCTACACTCTATAGCCCAACACTCTATACCGTACACTCTATACCCTACACTCTATACCCTACACTCTACACTCTATACAATACACTCTATACCCTACACTCTAATCCCTACACTCTACACTCTATACCCTACACTCTATACCCTACACTCTATACCATACACTCTATACCCTACACTCTATACCCTACACTCTACACTCTATACCCTACACTCTACACTCTATACCCTACACTCTATACCCTACACTCTATACTCTATACCCTACACTATATAACCTACACTCTACACTCTATACACTACACTATATACCCTACACTCTATACCCTACACTCTATACCCTACACTCTACACCCTACACTCTATACCCTACACATTATACCATACACTCTATACCCTACACTCTACACTCTATACCCTACACTCTACACCCTACACTCTATACCCTACACTTTATACCCTACACTCTACACCCTACACTCTATACCCTACACTCTACACCCTACACTCTATAACCTACACTCTACACTCTATACCCTACACTCTATACCATGCAATCTACACCCTACACTCTATACCATACACTCTATACCCTACACTCTACACTCTATACCCTACACTCTATACCCTACACTCTACACTCTATACCCTACACTCTATACCCTACAATCTATACCCTACACTATATACCCTACACTCTATACCCTACACTCTACACTCTATATCCTACACTCTACACTCTATACCCTACACTCTATACCCTACACTCTACACTTTATACCCTACACTCTATACCCTACACTCTATACCCTACACTCTATACCCTACACTCTACACTCTATACCCTACACTCTATAACATACACTCTATACCCTACACTCTATACCTTACACTCTATACCTTACACTCTCCACTCTACACCCTACACTCTATACCCTACACTCTATACCCTACACTCTACACTTTATACCCTACACTCTATACCCTACACTCTATACCCTACACTCTATACCCTAAACTCTACAATCTATACCCTACACTCTATACCCTACACTATATACTCTATACACTACACTCTATACCCTACACTCTATACCCTAAAATCTATACACTACACTCTATACCCTACACTCTATACCCTACACTCTATATCCCAACACTCTATACCCTACACTCTATACCCTACACTCTACACTCTATACCCTACACTATACACTCTATACCCTACACTCTATACCATACAATCTACACTCTATACCCTACACTCTACACCCTACACTCTACACTCTATACCCTACACACTATACCCTACTTTCTACACTCTATACCCTACACTCTACACTCTATACCATACACTCTATACCCTACACTCTATACCCTACACACTATACCCTACTTTCTACACTCTATACCCTACACTCTACACCCTACACTCTATAACATACACTCTATACCCTACACTCTATACCTTACACTCTATACCCTACACTCTCCACTCTACACCCTACACTCTACACTCTATACCCTACACTCTATACCCTACACTCTACACTATATACCCTACACTCTATACCCTACACTCTATACCCTACACTCTATACCCTACACTCTACACTCTATACCCTACACTCTATACCCTATACTATATACTCTATACCCTACACTCTATACCCTACACTCTATACCCTACACTCTATACCCGACACTCTATACCCTACACTCTATATCCCAACACTCTATACCCTACACTCTATACCCTACACTCTACACTCTATACCCTACACTATACACTCTATACCCTACACTCTATACCATACAATCTACACTCTATACCCTACACTCTATACCCTACACTCTACACTCTATACCCTACACACTATACCCTACTTTCTACACTCTATACCCTACACTCTACACTCTATACCATACACTCTATACCCTACACTCTATACCCTACACTCTATACCCTACACTATATACCCTACACTTTATACCCTACACTCTACACTCTATATCCTACACTCTACACTCTATACCCTACACTTTATAACATACACTCTAAACCCTACACTCTATACCCTACACTCTACACTTTATACCCTACACTCTATACCCTACACTCTATACCCTACACTCTATACCCTACACTCTACACTCTACACCTACACTCTATAACATACACTCTATACCCTACACTCTATATCTTACACTCTATACCTACACTCTACACCCTACACTCTACACTCTATACCCTACACTCTATACCCTACACTCTATACCCTACACTCTACACTTTATACCCTACACTCTATACCCTACACTCTATACCCTACACTCTATACCCTACACTCTATACCCTACACTATATACTCTATACCCTACACTCTATACCCTACACTCTATACCCTACACTCTATATCCCAACACTCTATACCCTACACTCTATACCCTACACTCTACACCCTACACTATACACTCTATACCCTACACTCTATACCATACAATCTACACTCTATACCCTACACTCTATACCCTACACTCTACACTTCATACCCTACACACTATACCCTACTTTCTACACTCTATACCCTACACTCTACACTCTATACCCTACACTCTATACCCTACAATCTATACCATACACTCTATACCATACACTCTATACCCTACACTCTATACCCTACACTCTACACCCTACACTCTATACCCTGCAATCTATACCATACACTCTATACCCTACACTCTATATCATACACTCTATACCCTACACTCTACACTCTATACCCCACACTCTACACTCTATACCCTACACTCTACACCCTACACTCTATATTATACACTCTATTCCATACACTCTATACCCTACACTCTATACCCTACACTCTACACTCTAAAATCTATACCCTACTCTCTACACTCTATACCTTACACTCTATACCAAACACTCTATACCCTACACTATATACCATACACTCTATATCATACACTCTATGCCGTACACTCTATACCATACACTCTATACCCTACACTCTATACCCTACACTCTATAGCCCAACACTCTATACCGTACACTCTATACCCTACACTCTATACCCTACACTCTACACTCTGTACCCTACACTCTATACCCTACACTCTACACTCTATACCCTACACTCTATACCCTACACTCTATACCATACACTCTATACCCTACACTCTATACCCTACACTCTACACTCTATACCCTACACTCTACTTTCTACACTCTATACCATACACTCTATACCCTACACTCTATACCCTACACTCTACACTCTATACCCTACACTCTACACTCTACACCATACACTCTATACCCTACACTCTATACCCTACACTCTACACTCTATACCCTACACTCTACACTCTATACCATACACTCTATACCCTACACTCTACACTCTATACCATACACTCTATACTGTACACTCTATACCATACACTCTACACCCTACACTCTATACCATGCACTCTATACCCTACACTCTATACCCTACACTCTATACCCTACAATCTATACCCTACACCCTACGCTCTATACCCTACACTCTATACCCTACTCTCTACACTCTATACCGTACACTATATTCCATACACTCTATTCCATACACTCTATACCCTGCACTCTATATCCTACACTATACACTCTATACCCTACACTCTACACCATACACTCTACACCCTATACTCTATACACTACACTCTACATTCTATACCCTACAATCTATACCCAACACTCTATACCCTACACTCTATACCATACACTCTATACCCTACACTCTATACCCTACACTCTACACCCTACACTCTATACCCTACACTCTAATCCCTACACTCTACACTGTATACCATACACTCTATACCCTACACTATATACCCTACACTCTATACCCTACACTCTACACTCTATACCCAACACTCTATACTCTACACTCTATACCCTACACTCTATACCATACACTCCATACCCTACACTCTACACTCTATACCCTACACTCTACTCTTTATACCCTACACTCTATACCCTACACTCTACACTCTATACCCTACACTCTACACTCTATACCCTACACTCTATGCCCTACTCTATACCATACACTCTATACCCTACACTCTATACCCTACACTCTACACTCTATACCCTACACTCTACACTCTACACTCTATACCCTACACTCTATACCCTACACTCTATACTCTATACCCTACACTATATACCCTACACTCTACACTCTATACCCTACACTCTATACCCTACACTCTGTACCCTACACTCTACACCCTACACTCTATGCCCTACACATTATACCATACACTCTATACTCTACACTCTATACCCTACACTCTAAACCCTACACTCTATACCCTACACTCTACACTCTATACCCTACACTCTATACCCTACACTCTACACCCTACACTCTATACCCTACACTCTACACTCTATACCCTACACTCTATACCATACACTCTACACCCTACACTCTATACCATACACTCTATACCCTACATTCTACACTCTATACCCTACACTCTATACCCTACACTCTACACTCTATACCCTACACTCTATACCCTACACTATATACCCTACACTCTATACCCTACACTCTACACTCTATATCCTACACTCTACACTCTATACCCTACACTCTATAACATACACTCTAAACCCTACACTCTATACCCTACACTCTACACTTTATACCCTACACTCTATACCCTACACTCTATACCCTACACTCTACACTCTATACCCTACACTCTATAACATACACTCTATACCCTACACTCAATACCTTACACTCTCCACTCTACACCCTACACTCTACACGCTATACCCTACACTCTATACCCTACACTCTACACTTTATACCCTACACTCTATACCCTACACTCTATACCCTACACTCTATACCCTAAACTCTACACTCTATACCCTACATTCTATACCCTACACTATATACTCTATACCCTACACTCTATACCCTACAATCTATACCCTACACTCTATACCCTACACTCTATACCCTACACTCTATATCCCAACACTCTATACCCTACACTCTATACCCTAACATAGTAACATAGTAACATAGTTAGTAAGGCCGAAAAAAGACATTTGTCCATCCAGTTCAGCCTATATTCCATCATAATAAATAAATACCCAGATCTACGTCCTTCTACAGAACCTAATAATTGTATGATACAATATTGTTCTGCTCCAGGAAGACATCCAGGCCTCTCTTGAACCCCTCGACTGAGTTCGCCATCACCACCTCCTCAGGCAAGCAATTCCAGATTCTCACTGCCCTAACAGTAAAGAATCCTCTTCTATGTTGGTGGAAAAACCTTCTCTCCTCCAGACGCAAAGAATGCCCCCTTGTGCCCGTCACCTTCCTTGGTATAAACAGATCCTCAGCGAGATATTTGTATTGTCCCCTTATATACTTATACATGGTTATTAGATCGCCCCTCAGTCGTCTTTTTTCTAGACTAAATAATCCTAATTTCGCTAATCTATCTGGGTATTGTAGTTCTCCCATCCCCTTTATTAATTTTGTTGCCCTCCTTTGTACTCTCTCTAGTTCCATTATATCCTTCCTGAGCACCGGTGCCCAAAACTGGACACAGTACTCCATGTGCGGTCTAACTAGGGATTTGTACAGAGGCAGTATAATGCTCTCATCATGTGTATCCAGACCTCTTTTAATGCACCCCATGATCCTGTTTGCCTTGGCAGCTGCTGCCTGGCACTGGCTGCTCCAGGTAAGTTTATCATTAACTAGGATCCCCAAGTCCTTCTCCCTGTCAGATTTACCCAGTGGTTTCCCGTTCAGTGTGTAATGGTGATATTGATTCCCTCTTCCCATGTGTATAACCTTACATTTATCATTGTTAAACCTCATCTGCCACCTTTCAGCCCAAGTTTCCAACTTATCCAGATCCATCTGTAGCAGAATACTATCTTCTCTTGTATTAACTGCTTTACATAGTTTTGTATCCCTACACTCTACACTCTATACCCTACACTATACACTCTATACCCTACACTCTATACCATACAATCTACACTCTATACCCTACACTCTATATCATACACTATATACCCTACACTCTACACTCTATACCCCACACTCTACACTCTATACCCTACACTCTACACCCTACACTCTATACCATACTCTCTATTCCATACACTCTTTACCATACACTCTATACCCTACACTCTACACTCTACAATCTATATCCTACTCTCTACACTCTATACCTTACACTCTATACCAAACACTATATACCATACACAATATATCATACACTCTATACCGTACACTCTATACCCTACACTCTATACCCTACACTCTATACCCTACACTCTATACCCTACACACTATACCCTACTTTCTACACTCTATACCCTACACTCTATACCATACACTCTATACATTACACTCTATACCCTACACACTACACCCTACTTTCTACACTCTATACCCTACACTCTACACTCTATACCCTACACTCTATAACATACACTCTATACCCTACACTCTATACCTTACACTCTATACCCTACACTCTCCACTCTACACCCTACACTCTACACTCTATACCCTACACTCTACACTTTATACCCTACTCTCTATACCCTACACTCTATACCCTACACTCTATACCCTACACTCTACACTCTATACCCTACACTCTATACCCTACACTCAATACCTTACACTCTCCACTCTACACCCTACACTCTACACGCTATACCCTACACTCTATACCCTACACTCTACACTTTATACCCTACACTCTATACCCTACACTCTATACCCTACACTCTATACCCTAAACTCTACACTCTATACCCTACATTCTATACCCTACACTATATACTCTATACCCTACACTCTATACCCTACAATCTATACCCTACACTCTATACCCTACACTCTATACCCTACACTCTATATCCCAACACTCTATACCCTACACTCTATACCCTAACATAGTAACATAGTAACATAGTTAGTAAGGCCGAAAAAAGACATTTGTCCATCCAGTTCAGCCTATATTCCATCATAATAAATAAATACCCAGATCTACGTCCTTCTACAGAACCTAATAATTGTATGATACAATATTGTTCTGCTCCAGGAAGACATCCAGGCCTCTCTTGAACCCCTCGACTGAGTTCGCCATCACCACCTCCTCAGGCAAGCAATTCCAGATTCTCACTGCCCTAACAGTAAAGAATCCTCTTCTATGTTGGTGGAAAAACCTTCTCTCCTCCAGACGCAAAGAATGCCCCCTTGTGCCCGTCACCTTCCTTGGTATAAACAGATCCTCAGCGAGATATTTGTATTGTCCCCTTATATACTTATACATGGTTATTAGATCGCCCCTCAGTCGTCTTTTTTCTAGACTAAATAATCCTAATTTCGCTAATCTATCTGGGTATTGTAGTTCTCCCATCCCCTTTATTAATTTTGTTGCCCTCCTTTGTACTCTCTCTAGTTCCATTATATCCTTCCTGAGCACCGGTGCCCAAAACTGGACACAGTACTCCATGTGCGGTCTAACTAGGGATTTGTACAGAGGCAGTATAATGCTCTCATCATGTGTATCCAGACCTCTTTTAATGCACCCCATGATCCTGTTTGCCTTGGCAGCTGCTGCCTGGCACTGGCTGCTCCAGGTAAGTTTATCATTAACTAGGATCCCCAAGTCCTTCTCCCTGTCAGATTTACCCAGTGGTTTCCCGTTCAGTGTGTAATGGTGATATTGATTCCCTCTTCCCATGTGTATAACCTTACATTTATCATTGTTAAACCTCATCTGCCACCTTTCAGCCCAAGTTTCCAACTTATCCAGATCCATCTGTAGCAGAATACTATCTTCTCTTGTATTAACTGCTTTACATAGTTTTGTATCCCTACACTCTACACTCTATACCCTACACTATACACTCTATACCCTACACTCTATACCATACAATCTACACTCTATACCCTACACTCTATATCATACACTATATACCCTACACTCTACACTCTATACCCCACACTCTACACTCTATACCCTACACTCTACACCCTACACTCTATACCATACTCTCTATTCCATACACTCTTTACCATACACTCTATACCCTACACTCTACACTCTACAATCTATATCCTACTCTCTACACTCTATACCTTACACTCTATACCAAACACTATATACCATACACAATATATCATACACTCTATACCGTACACTCTATACCCTACACTCTATACCCTACACTCTATACCCTACACTCTATACCCTACACACTATACCCTACTTTCTACACTCTATACCCTACACTCTATACCATACACTCTATACATTACACTCTATACCCTACACACTACACCCTACTTTCTACACTCTATACCCTACACTCTACACTCTATACCCTACACTCTATAACATACACTCTATACCCTACACTCTATACCTTACACTCTATACCCTACACTCTCCACTCTACACCCTACACTCTACACTCTATACCCTACACTCTACACTTTATACCCTACTCTCTATACCCTACACTCTATACCCTACACTCTATACCCTACACTCTACACTCTATACCCTACACTCTATACCCTACACTATATACTCTATACCCTACACTCTATACCCTACACTCTATACCCTACAATCTATACCCTACACTCTATACCCGACACTCTTTACCCTACACTCTATATCCCAACACTCTATACCCTACACTCTATACCCTACACTCTACACTCTATACCCTACACTATACACTCTATACCCTACACTCTATACCATACAATCTACACTCTATACCCTACACTCTATACCCTACACTCTACACTCTATACCCTACACACTATACCCTACTTTCTACACTCTATACCCTACACTCTACACTCTATACCATACACTCTATACCCTACACTCTATAACCTACACTCTATACCCTACACTATATACTCTATACCCTACACTCTATACCCTACACTCTATACCCTACACTCTATACCCTACACTCTACCCTCTACACTCTATACCTTACACTCTATACCATACACTCTATACCCTACACTCTACACTCTATACCATACACTCTATACCCTACACTCTATACCCTACACTCTATACCCTACACTCTATACCCTACACTCTACACCCTACACTCTATAACATACACTCTATACCCTACACTCTATACCTTACACTCTACACCCTACACTCTACACCCTACACTCTACACTCTATACCCTACACTCTATACCCTACACTCTATACCCTACACTCTATACCCTACACTCTACACTTTATACCCTACACTCTATACCCTACACTCTATACCCTACACTCTATACCCTACACTCTATACCCTACACTCTACACTCTGTACCCTACACTCTATACTATACACTCTACAACCTACACTCTATACCATACACTCTATACCCTACACTCTACACTCTATACCATACACTCTATACTGTACACTCTATACCATACACTCTACACCCTACACTCTATACCCTACACTCTATACCCTACAATCTATACCCTACACCCTACGCTCTATATCCTACACTCTATACCCTACACTCTATACCGTACACTATATTCCATACACTCTATTCCATACACTCTATACCCTGCACTCTATACCCTACACTATACACTCTATACCCTACACTCTACACCATACGCTCTATACCCTATACTCTATACACTACACTCTACATTCAATACCCTACAATCTATACCCAACACTCTATACCCTACACTCTATACCATACACTCTATACCCTACACTCTATACCCTACACTCTACACCCTACACTCTATACCCTACATTCTAATCCCTACACTCTACACTGTATACCCTACACTCTATACCCTACACTATATATCCTACACTCTATACCCTACACTCTACACTCTATACCAAACACTCTATACTCTACACTCTATACCCTACACTCTATACCCTACACTATACACTCTATACCCTACACTCTACACCATACACTCTATACCCTATACAATACACTCTATACCCTACAATCTATACCCTACACTCTATACCCTACACTCTACACTCTATACCGTACACTCTATACCATACACTCTATACCCTACACTCTATATCCTACACTCTATACTCTACACTCTACACTCTATACCCTACACTCTATACCATACACTCTAAACCCTACACTCTATACCCTACACTCTATAACCTAAACTCTACACTCTATACCCTACACTCTACACTCTACACTCTATACCCTACACTCTATACCCTACACTCTATACCCTACACTCTATACCCTACACTCTACACTTTATACCCTACACTGTATACCCTACACTCTATACCCTACACTCTATAAGCCCAACACTCTATACCGTACACTCTATACCCTACACTCTATACCCTACACTCTACACTCTATACCCTACACTCTATACCCTACACTCTAATCCCTACACTCTACACTCTATACCCTACACTCTATACCCTACACTCTATACCATACACTCTATACCCTACACTCTATACCCTACACTCTACACTCTATACCTTACATTCTACACTCTACACTCTATACCCTACACTCTATACCCTACACTCTATACTCTATACTCTACACTATATACCCTACACTCTACACTCTATACCCTACACTCTATACCCTAGACTCTACACCCTACACTCTATACCCTACACATTGTACCATACACTCTATACCCTACACTCTACACTCTATACCCTACACCCTACACTCTATACCCTACACTTTATGCCCTACACTCTACACTCTATACCCTACACTCTATACCCTACACTCTACACCCTACACTCTATACCCTACACTCTACACTCTATACCCTACACTCTATACCATACACTCTACACCCTACACTCTATACCATACACTCTATACCCTACACTCTACACTCTATACCCTACACTCTATACCCTACACTCTACACTCTATACCCTACACTCTATACCCTACACTCTATACCCTACACTATATACCCTACACTCTATACCCTACACTCTACACTCTATATCCTACACTCTACACTCTATACCCTACACTCTATAACATACACTCTAAACCCTACACTCTATACCCTACACTCTACACTTTATACCCTACACTCTATATTCTACACTCTATACCCTACACTTTATACCCTACACTCTACACTCTATACCCTACACTCTATAACATACACTCTATACCCTACACTCTATACCTTACACTCTATACCCTACACTCTCCACTCTACACCCTACACTCTACACTCTATACCCTACACTCTATACCCTACACTCTACACTTTATACCCTACACTCTATACCATACACTCTATACCCTACATTCTATACCCTACACTCTACACTCTATAACCTACACTCTATACCCTACACTATATACTCTATACCCTACACTCTATACCCTACACTCTATACCCTACACTCTATACCCTACACTCTACCCTCTACACTCTATACCCTACACTCTATACCATACACTCTATACCCTACACTCTACACTCTATTCCCTACACTCTACACCATACACTCTATACCCTACACTCTATACCCTACACTCTATACCCTACACTATACACTCTATACCCTACACTCCACACTCTATACCATACACTCTATACCCTAAACTATACCCTACTCTGTATACCCTATACTCTATACCCTACTCTCTACACTCTATACCTTACACTCTATACCAAACAGTGTAGGGTGTAGAGTGTAGAGTGTAGGGTATAGAGTGTAGGGTATAGAGTGCAGGGTATAGAGTGTAGAGTGTAGGGTATAGAGTGTAGGGTATAGAGTGTAGAGTGTAGGGTATAGAGTGTAGAGTGTAGGGTATAGAGTGTAGGGTATAGAGTGTAGGGTATAGAGTGTAGGGTATAGAGTGTAGAGTATAGGGTATAGAGTGTAGGGTATAGAGTGTAGGGTATATAGTGTAGGGTATAGGGTGTAGAGTGTAGGGTATAGAGTGTAGGGTATAGAGTGTAGGGTATAGAGTGTATGGAATAGAGTGTAGAGTGTAGGGTATAGAATGTAGGGTATAGAGTGTATGGTATAGAGTGTAGGGTATAGAGTGTGGGGTATAGAGTGTAGGGTGTAGAGTGTAGGGATTAGATGTAGGGTATAGAGTGTAGGATATAGAGTGTATGGAATAGAGTGTAGGGTATAGAGTGAAGAGTGTAGGGTATAGGGTGTAGGGTATAGAGCGTAGGGTGTAGGGTATAGAGTGTAGGGTATAGAGTGTAGGGTATAGAGTGTATGGTATAGAGTGTAGGGTGTAGAGTGTAGGGTATAGAGTGTAGGTTATAGAGTGTAGAGTGTAGGGCATAGAGTGTATGGTAAAGAGTGTAGGGTGTAGAGTGTATAGTATAGAGTGTAGGGTATAGATTGTATGGTATAGAGTTTAGAGTGTAGGGTATATAGTGTAGAATATAGAGTGTAGAGTGTAGAGTGTAGGGTATAGAGTGTAGGGTATAGAGTGTAGGGTATAGAGTGTACATTATAGAGCGTATGATATAGAGTGTATGGTATATATTGTAGGGTATAGAGTGTTTGGTATAGAGTGTAAGGTATAGAGTGTAGAGAGTAGGGTATAGAGTATAGGGTATACAGAGTAGGGTATAGTTTAGGGTATAGAGTGTATGGTATAGAGTGTGGAGTGTAGGGTATAGAGTGTATAGTGTAGGGTATAGAGTGTAGGGTATAGAGTGTAGGGTATAGAGTGTATGGTATAGAGTGTAGGGAATAGAGTGTAGAGTGTAGGGTATAGAGTGTATGGTATAGAGTGTAGGGTATAGAGTGTAGAGGGTAGAGTGTAGGGTATAGAGTGTAGGGTATAGAGTGTAGGGTATAGAGTGTAGGGTATAGATTATATAGTGTAGGGTATAGAGTGTAGGTTATAGAGTGTAGAGTGTAGGGTATAGAGTGTAGGGTATAGAGTGTAGGGTATAGAGTGTAGGGTATAAAGTGTAGAGTGTAGGGTATAGAGTGTAGGGTATAGAGTGTAGGGTGTAGGGTGTAGAGTGGAGAGTGTAGGGTATAGAGTGTAAGGTATAGAGTGTAGGGTATAGAGTGTATGTTATAGAGTGTAGGGTATAGAGTGTAGAGTGTAGAGTATAGAGTGTAGGGTATAGAGTGTAGGGTATAAAGTGTAGAGTGTAGGGTATAGAGTGTAGGGTTTAGAGTGTATGTTATAGAGTGTAGGGTATAGAGTGTAGAGTGTAGGATATAGAGTGTAGAGTGTAGGGTATAGAGTGTAGGGTATATAGTGTAGGGTATAGAGTGTAGGGTATAGAGTGTAGGGTATAGAGTGTAGAGTGTAGGGTATAGAGTGTAGGGTATAGAGTGTAGAGTCTAGGGTATAGAGTGTATGGTATAGAGTGTAGGGTGTAGAGTGTATGGTATAGAGTGTAGGGTATAGAGTGCAGAGTGTAGGGTATAGAGTGTAGGGTGTAGAGTGTAGGGTATAGAGTGTAGGGTATAGAGTGTATGGTACAATGTGTAGGGTATAGAGTGTAGGGTGTAGAGTGTAGGGTATAGAGTGTAGGGTATAGAGTGTAGAGTGTAGGGCATAAAGTGTAGGGTATAGAGTGTAGGGTGTAGGGTATAGAGTGTAGAGTGTAGGGTATAGAGTGTATAGTACAATGTGTAGGGTATAGAGTGTAGGGTGTAGAGTGTAGGGTATAGAGTGTAGGGTATAGAGTGTAGAGTGTAGGGTATATAGTGTAGAGTATAGAGTGTAGGGTATAGAGTGTAGGGTATAGAGTGTAGAGTGTAGAGTGTAAGGTATAGAGTGTAGAGTGTAGGGTATAGAGTGTAGGGTATAGAGTGTATGGTATAGAGTGTAGGGTATAGAGTGTAGGGTATAGAGTGTAGAGTGTAGGGATTAGAATGTAGGGTATAGAGTGTAGGGTATAGAGTGTAGGGTATACAGTGTAGGGTATAAAGTGTAGAGTGTAGGGTATAGAGTGTAGGGTATAGAGTGTAGGGTATAGAGTGTAGGGTATAGAGTGTAGAGTGTAGAGTGTAGGGTATAGAGTGTAGAGTTTAGGTTATAGAGTGTAGGGTATAGAGTGTAGGGTTTAGAGTGTATGGTATAGAGTGTAGGGTATAGAGTGTAGAGTGTAGGGTATAGAGTGTAGGATATAGAGTGTAGGGTATAGAGTGTATGGTATAGAGTGTACGGTATAGAGTGTAGAGTGTAGGGTATAGAGTGTAGGGTATAGATTGTAGGGTATAGAGTGTATTGTATAGGGTATAGAGTGTATGGTGTAGAGTGTAGGGTATAGAGTGTATAGTGTAGGGTATAGATTGTAGGGTATAGAGTGTAGAGTATAGAGTGTTTGGTATAGAGTGTAGAGTGTAGGGTATAGAGTGTAGGGTATAGAGTGTAGGGTATACAGTGTAGGGTATACAGTGTAGAGTGTAGGGATTAGAGTGTAGGGTATAGAGTGTAGGGTGTAGAGTGTAGGGTATAGAGTGTAGGGTATAGAGTGTATGGTATAGAGTGTAGGGTATAGAGTGTTGGGTATAGATTGTAGGGTATAGAATGTAGAGTGTAGTGTATAGAGTATAGGGTATAGAGAGTATGGTGTAGAGTGTAGGGTATAGAGTGTATAGTGTAGGGTATAGAGTGCAGGGTATAGAGTGTATGGAATAGAGTGTATGGAATATAGTGTACGGTATAGAGTGTAGGGTATAGAGTGTAGGATATAGAGCGTAGGGTGTAGGGTATAGATTGTAGGGTATAGAGTGTAGGGTATAGAGTGTAGGGTGTAGAGTGTATGGTATAGAGTGTACAGTATAGAGTGTATGGTATAGAGTGTAGAGTGTAGGGTATAGAGTGTATGGTATAGAGTGTAGGGTGTAGAGTGTATAGTATAGAGTGTAGGGTACAGAGTGTAGAGTGTAGGGTATAGAGTGTAGGGTATAGAGTGTATGGTATAGAGTGTAGGGTATAGAGTGTAGGGTATAAAGTGTAGAGTGTAGGGTATAGAGTGTAGGGTATAGAGTGTAGGGTATAGAGTGTAGGGTATAGAGTGTAGGGTGTAGAGTGTAGGGTGTAGAGTGTAAGGTATAGAGTGTAGGGTATAGAGTGTATGTTATAGAGTGTAGGGTGTAGAGTGTAGGGTATAGAGTGTAGGGTATAGAGTGTAGGGTATAGAGTGTATGGTATAGAGTGTAGAGTGTAGGATATAGAGTGTAGAGTGTAGGGTATAAAGTGTAGGGTATATAGTGTAGGGTATAGAGTGTAGGGTGTAGAGTGTAGGGTATAGAGTGTAGGGTATAGAGTGTATGGTATAGAGTGTAGGGTATAGAGTGTTGGGTATAGATTGTAGGGTATAGAATGTAGAGTGTAGTGTATAGAGTATAGGGTATAGAGAGTATGGTGTAGAGTGTAGGGTATAGAGTGTATAGTGTAGGGTATAGAGTGCAGGGTATAGAGTGTATGGAATAGAGTGTATGGAATATAGTGTACGGTATAGAGTGTAGGGTATAGAGTGTAGGATATAGAGCGTAGGGTGTAGGGTATAGATTGTAGGGTATAGAGTGTAGGGTATAGAGTGTAGGGTGTAGAGTGTATGGTATAGAGTGTACAGTATAGAGTGTATGGTATAGAGTGTAGAGTGTAGGGTATAGAGTGTATGGTATAGAGTGTAGGGTGTAGAGTGTATAGTATAGAGTGTAGGGTACAGAGTGTAGAGTGTAGGGTATAGAGTGTAGGGTATAGAGTGTATGGTATAGAGTGTAGGGTATAGAGTGTAGGGTATAAAGTGTAGAGTGTAGGGTATAGAGTGTAGGGTATAGAGTGTAGGGTATAGAGTGTAGGGTATAGAGTGTAGGGTGTAGAGTGTAGGGTGTAGAGTGTAAGGTATAGAGTGTAGGGTATAGAGTGTATGTTATAGAGTGTAGGGTGTAGAGTGTAGGGTATAGAGTGTAGGGTATAGAGGGAAGGGTATAGAGTGTATGGTATAGAGTGTAGAGTGTAGGATATAGAGTGTAGAGTGTAGGGTATAAAGTGTAGGGTATATAGTGTAGGGTATAGAGTGTAGGGTATAGAGTGTAGGGTATAGAGTGTATGGTATAGAGTGTAGAGTGTAGGGTATAGAGTGTAGAAAGTAGGGTATAGTGTGTAGGGTATAGAGTGTAGAGTGTAGGGTATAGAGTGTAGGGTATAGAGTGTAGATTGTATGGTATAGAGTGTAGGGTATAGAGTGTATAGTGTAGGGTATAGAGTGTAGAGTGTAGGGTATAGAGTGTAGGGTATAGAGTGTTGGGATATAGAGTGTAGGGTATAGAGTGTCGGGTATAGAGTGTAGGGTATAGAGTGTAGGGTATAGAGTGTAGGGTATAGAGTATATAGTGTAGGGTATAGAGTGTAGGGTATAGAGTGTAGAGTGTAGGGTATAGAGTGTAGGGTATAGAGTGTAGGGTATAGAGTGTAGGGTATAAAGTGTAGAGTGTAGGGTATAGAGTGTAGAGTGTAGGGTGTAGAGTGGAGAGTGTAGGGTATAGAGTGTAAGGTATAGAGTGTAGGGTATAGAGTGTATGTTATAGAGTGTAGGGTATAGAGTGTAGAGTGTAGGGTATAGAGTGTAGAAAGTAGGGTGTAGTGTGTAGGGTATAGAGTGTAGGGTATAGAGTGTATGGTATAGAGTGTAGGGTATAGAGTGTAGAAAGTAGGGTATAGTGTGTAGGGTATAGAGTGTAGGGTATAGAGTGTAGGGTATAGAGTGTAGGGTATAGAGTGTACGGTATAGAGTGTATGATATATTGTGTATGGTATATAGTGTTTGGTATAGAGTGTAAGGTATAGAGTGTAGAGAGTAGGATATAGATTGTAGAGTGTAGGGTATAGAGTGTATGGTAAAGAGTGTATGGAATAGAGAGTATGGTATAGAGTGTAGGGTGTAGAGTGTAGGGTATAGAGTGTAGAGTGTGGGGTATAGAGTGTAGAGTGTAGGGTATATAGTGTATGATATAGAGTGTAGGGTATAGAGTGTAGATTGTATGGTATAGAGTGTAGGGTATAGAGTGTATAGTGTAGGGTATAGAGTGTAGAGTGTAGGGATACAAAACTATGTAAAGCAGTTAATACAAGAGAAGATTGTATTCTGCTACAGATGGATCTGGATAAGTTGGAAACTTGGGCTGAAAGGTGGCAGATGAGGTTTAACAATGATAAATGTAAGGTTATACACATGGGAAGAGGGAATCAATATCACCATTACACACTGAACGGGAAACCACTGGGTAAATCTGACAGGGAGAAGGACTTGGGGATCCTAGTTAATGATAAACTTACCTGGAGCAGCCAGTGCCAGGCAGCAGCTGCCAAGGCAAACAGGATCATGGGGTGCATTAAAAGAGGTCTGGATACACATGATGAGAGCATTATACTGCCTCTGTACAAATCCCTAGTTAGACCGCACATGGAGTACTGTGTCCAGTTTTGGGCACCGGTGCTCAGGAAGGATATAATGGAACTAGAGAGAGTACAAAGGAGGGCAACAAAATTAATAAAGGGGATGGGAGAACTACAATACCCAGATAGATTAGCGAAATTAGGATTATTTAGTCTAGAAAAAAGACGACTGAGGGGCGATCTAATAACCATGTATAAGTATATAAGGGGACAATACAAATATCTCGCTGAGGATCTGTTTATACCAAGGAAGGTGACGGGCACAAGGGGGCATTCTTTGCGTCTGGAGGAGAGAAGGTTTTTCCACCAACATAGAAGAGGATTCTTTACTGTTAGGGCAGTGAGAATCTGGAATTGCTTGCCTGAGGAGGTGGTGATGGCGAACTCAGTCGAGGGGTTCAAGAGAGGCCTGGATGTCTTCCTGGAGCAGAACAATATTGTATCATACAATTATTAGGTTCTGTAGAAGGACGAAGATCTGGGTATTTATTATGATGGAATATAGGCTGAACTGGATGGACAAATGTCTTTTTTCGGCCTTACTAACTATGTTACTATGTTACTATGTTAGGGTATAGAGTGTAGGGTATAGAGTGTTGGGATATAGAGTGTAGGGTATAGAGTGTAGGGTATAGAGTGTAGGGTATAGATTGTAGGGTATAGAGTGTAGGGTATAGAGTATATAGTGTAGGGTATAGAATGTAGGGTATGGAGTGTAGAGTTTAGGGTATAGAGTGTAGGGTATAGAGTGTAGGGTATAGAGTGTAGGGTATAAAGTGTAGAGTGTAGGGTATAGAGTGTAGGGTATAGCGTGTAGAGTGTAGGGTGTAGAGTGGAGAGTGTAAAGTATTGAGTGTAGGGTATAGAGTGTATGTTATAGAGTGTAGGGTGTAGAGTGTAGGGTATAGAGTGTAGGGTATAGAGTGTAGGGTATAAAGTGTAGAGTGTAGGGTATAGAGTGTAGGGTTTAGAGTGTATGTTATAGAGTGTAGGGTATAGAGTGTAGAGTGTAGGATATAGAGTGTAGAGTGTAGGGTATAGAGTGTAGGGTATATAGTGTAGGGTATAGAGTGTAGGGTATAGAGTGTAGAGTGTAGGGTATAGAGTGTAGGGTATAGAGTGTAGAATGTAGGGTATAGAGTGTATGGTATAGAGTGTAGGGTGTAGAGGGTATGGTATAGAGTGTAGGGTATAGAGTGTAGAGTGTAGGGTATAGAGTGTAGGGTGTAGAGTGTAGGGTATAGAGTGTAGGGTATAGAGTGTAGAGTGTAGGGTATAAAGTGTAGGGTATAGAGTGTAGGGTGTAGAGTGTAGGGTATAGAGTGTAGAGTGTAGGGTATAGAGTGTATGGTATAATGTGTAGGGCATAGAGTGTAGGGTGTAGAGTGTAGGGTACAGAGTGTAGGGTATAGAGTGTAGGGTATAGAGTGTAGAGTGTAGGGTATATAGTGTAGGGTATAGAGTATAGAGTGTAGGGTATAGAGTGTAGGGTATAGAGTGTAGAGTGTAGAGTGTAGGGTATAGAGTGTAGAGTGTAGGGTATAGAGTGTAGGGTATAGAGTGTATGGTATAGAGTAGGGCATAGAGTGTAGGGTATAGAGTGTAGAGTGTAGGGTATAGAGTGTAGAGTGTAGGGTATAGAGTGTAGGGTATAAAGAGTAGAGTGTAGGGTATAGAGTGTAGAGTGTAGGGTATGGAGTGTATGGTATAGAGTGTAGGGTATAGAGTGTAGAGTATAGAGTGTTGGGTATAGAGTGTAGAGTGTAGGGTATAGAGTGTAGGGTATATAGTGTAGGGTATAGAGTGTATGGTATACAGTGTAGAGTGTAGGGATTAGAGTGTAGGGTATAGAGTGTAGGGTGTAGAGTGTAGGGTATAGAGTGTAGGGTATAGAGTGTATGGTATAGAGTGTAGGGTATAGAGTGTTGGGTATAGATTGTAGGGTATAGAATGTAGAGTGTAGTGTATAGAGTATAGGGTGTAGAGTGTATGGTGTAGAGTGTAGGGTATAGAGTGTATAGTGTAGGGTATAGAGTGCAGGGTATAGAGTGTATGGAATAGAGTGTATGGAATATAGTGTACGGTATAGAGTGTAGAGAGTAGGGTATAGAGTGTAGGGTATAGAGCGTAGGGTGTAGGGTATAGATTGTAGGGTATAGAGTGTAGGGTATAGAGTGTAGGGTATAGAGTGCATGGTATAGAGTGTAGGGTGTAGAGTGTATGGTATAGAGTGTACAGTATAGAGTGTATGGTATAGAGTGTAGAGTGTAGGGTATAGAGTGTATGGTATAGAGTGTAGAGTGTAGAGTGTAGGGTATAGAGTGTAGAGTGTAGGGTATAGAGTGTAGGGTGTAGAGTGTATGGTATAGAGTGTAGAGTGTAGGGTATAGAGTGTAGAGTGTAGGGTATAGAGTGTAGGGTATAGAGTGTATGGTATAGAGTGTAGAGTGTAGAGTGTAGGGTATAGAGTGTAGGGTATAGAGTGTAGAGTGTAGAGTGTAGGGTATAGAGTGTAGAGTTTAGGTTATAGAGTGTAGGGTATAGAGTGTAGGGTTTAGAGTGTATGGTATAGAGTGTAGGGTATAGAGTGTAGAGTGTAGGGTATAGAGTGTAGGATATAGAGTGTAGGGTATAGAGTGTATGGTATAGAGTGTACGGTATAGAGTGTAGAGTGTAGGGTATAGAGTGTAGGGTATAGATTGTAGGGTATAGAGTGTATTGTATAGGGTATAGAGTGTATGGTGTAGAGTGTAGGGTATAGAGTGTATAGTGTAGGGTATAGATTGTAGGGTATAGAGTGTAGAGTATAGAGTGTTTGGTATAGAGTGTAGAGTGTAGGGTATAGAGTGTAGGGTATAGAGTGTAGGGTATACAGTGTAGGGTATACAGTGTAGAGTGTAGGGATTAGAGTGTAGGGTATAGAGTGTAGGGTGTAGAGTGTAGGGTATAGAGTGTAGGGTATAGAGTGTATGGTATAGAGTGTAGGGTATAGAGTGTTGGGTATAGATTGTAGGGTATAGAATGTAGAGTGTAGTGTATAGAGTATAGGGTATAGAGAGTATGGTGTAGAGTGTAGGGTATAGAGTGTATAGTGTAGGGTATAGAGTGCAGGGTATAGAGTGTATGGAATAGAGTGTATGGAATATAGTGTACGGTATAGAGTGTAGGGTATAGAGTGTAGGATATAGAGCGTAGGGTGTAGGGTATAGATTGTAGGGTATAGAGTGTAGGGTATAGAGTGTAGGGTGTAGAGTGTATGGTATAGAGTGTACAGTATAGAGTGTATGGTATAGAGTGTAGAGTGTAGGGTATAGAGTGTATGGTATAGAGTGTAGGGTGTAGAGTGTATAGTATAGAGTGTAGGGTACAGAGTGTAGAGTGTAGGGTATAGAGTGTAGGGTATAGAGTGTATGGTATAGAGTGTAGGGTATAGAGTGTAGGGTATAAAGTGTAGAGTGTAGGGTATAGAGTGTAGGGTATAGAGTGTAGGGTATAGAGTGTAGGGTATAGAGTGTAGGGTGTAGAGTGTAGGGTGTAGAGTGTAAGGTATAGAGTGTAGGGTATAGAGTGTATGTTATAGAGTGTAGGGTGTAGAGTGTAGGGTATAGAGTGTAGGGTATAGAGTGTAGGGTATAGAGTGTATGGTATAGAGTGTAGAGTGTAGGATATAGAGTGTAGAGTGTAGGGTATAAAGTGTAGGGTATATAGTGTAGGGTATAGAGTGTAGGGTGTAGAGTGTAGGGTATAGAGTGTAGGGTATAGAGTGTATGGTATAGAGTGTAGGGTATAGAGTGTTGGGTATAGATTGTAGGGTATAGAATGTAGAGTGTAGTGTATAGAGTATAGGGTATAGAGAGTATGGTGTAGAGTGTAGGGTATAGAGTGTATAGTGTAGGGTATAGAGTGCAGGGTATAGAGTGTATGGAATAGAGTGTATGGAATATAGTGTACGGTATAGAGTGTAGGGTATAGAGTGTAGGATATAGAGCGTAGGGTGTAGGGTATAGATTGTAGGGTATAGAGTGTAGGGTATAGAGTGTAGGGTGTAGAGTGTATGGTATAGAGTGTACAGTATAGAGTGTATGGTATAGAGTGTAGAGTGTAGGGTATAGAGTGTATGGTATAGAGTGTAGGGTGTAGAGTGTATAGTATAGAGTGTAGGGTACAGAGTGTAGAGTGTAGGGTATAGAGTGTAGGGTATAGAGTGTATGGTATAGAGTGTAGGGTATAGAGTGTAGGGTATAAAGTGTAGAGTGTAGGGTATAGAGTGTAGGGTATAGAGTGTAGGGTATAGAGTGTAGGGTATAGAGTGTAGGGTGTAGAGTGTAGGGTGTAGAGTGTAAGGTATAGAGTGTAGGGTATAGAGTGTATGTTATAGAGTGTAGGGTGTAGAGTGTAGGGTATAGAGTGTAGGGTATAGAGTGTAGGGTATAGAGTGTATGGTATAGAGTGTAGAGTGTAGGATATAGAGTGTAGAGTGTAGGGTATAAAGTGTAGGGTATATAGTGTAGGGTATAGAGTGTAGGGTATAGAGTGTAGGGTATAGAGTGTATGGTATAGAGTGTAGAGTGTAGGGTATAGAGTGTAGAAAGTAGGTTATTGTGTGTAGGGTATAGAGTGTAGAGTGTAGGGTATAGAGTGTAGGGTATAGAGTGTAGATTGTATGGTATAGAGTGTAGGGTATAGAGTGTATAGTGTAGGGTATAGAGTGTTGAGTGTAGGGTATAGAGTGTAGGGTATAGAGTGTTGGGATATAGAGTGTAGGGTATAGAGTGTCGGGTATAGAGTGTAGGGTATAGAGTGTAGGGTATAGAGTGTAGGGTATAGAGTATATAGTGTAGGGTATAGAGTGTAGGGTATAGAGTGTAGAGTGTAGGGTATAGAGTGTAGGGTATAGAGTGTAGGGTATAGAGTGTAGGGTATAAAGTGTAGAGTGTAGGGTATAGAGTGTAGAGTGTAGGGTGTAGAGTGGAGAGTGTAGGGTATAGAGTGTAAGGTATAGAGTGTAGGGTATAGAGTGTATGTTATAGAGTGTAGGGTATAGAGTGTAGAGTGTAGGGTATAGAGTGTAGAAAGTAGGGTGTAGTGTGTAGGGTATAGAGTGTAGGGTATAGAGTGTATGGTATAGAGTGTAGGGTATAGAGTGTAGAAAGTAGGGTATAGAGTGTAGAAAGTAGGGTATAGTGTGTAGGGTATAGAGTGTAGGGTATAGAGTGTAGGGTATAGAGTGTAGGGTATAGAGTGTACGGTATAGAGTGTATGATATATTGTGTATGGTATATAGTGTTTGGTATAGAGTGTAAGGTATAGAGTGTAGAGAGTAGGATATAGATTGTAGAGTGTAGGGTATAGAGTGTATGGTAAAGAGTGTATGGAATAGAGAGTATGGTATAGAGTGTAGGGTGTAGAGTGTAGGGTATAGAGTGTAGAGTGTGGGGTATAGAGTGTAGAGTGTAGGGTATATAGTGTATGATATAGAGTGTAGGGTATAGAGTGTAGATTGTATGGTATAGAGTGTAGGGTATAGAGTGTATAGTGTAGGGTATAGAGTGTAGAGTGTAGGGATACAAAACTATGTAAAGCAGTTAATACAAGAGAAGATTGTATTCTGCTACAGATGGATCTGGATAAGTTGGAAACTTGGGCTGAAAGGTGGCAGATGAGGTTTAACAATGATAAATGTAAGGTTATACACATGGGAAGAGGGAATCAATATCACCATTACACACTGAACGGGAAACCACTGGGTAAATCTGACAGGGAGAAGGACTTGGGGATCCTAGTTAATGATAAACTTACCTGGAGCAGCCAGTGCCAGGCAGCAGCTGCCAAGGCAAACAGGATCATGGGGTGCATTAAAAGAGGTCTGGATACACATGATGAGAGCATTATACTGCCTCTGTACAAATCCCTAGTTAGACCGCACATGGAGTACTGTGTCCAGTTTTGGGCACCGGTGCTCAGGAAGGATATAATGGAACTAGAGAGAGTACAAAGGAGGGCAACAAAATTAATAAAGGGGATGGGAGAACTACAATACCCAGATAGATTAGCGAAATTAGGATTATTTAGTCTAGAAAAAAGACGACTGAGGGGCGATCTAATAACCATGTATAAGTATATAAGGGGACAATACAAATATCTCGCTGAGGATCTGTTTATACCAAGGAAGGTGACGGGCACAAGGGGGCATTCTTTGCGTCTGGAGGAGAGAAGGTTTTTCCACCAACATAGAAGAGGATTCTTTACTGTTAGGGCAGTGAGAATCTGGAATTGCTTGCCTGAGGAGGTGGTGATGGCGAACTCAGTCGAGGGGTTCAAGAGAGGCCTGGATGTCTTCCTGGAGCAGAACAATATTGTATCATACAATTATTAGGTTCTGTAGAAGGACGAAGATCTGGGTATTTATTATGATGGAATATAGGCTGAACTGGATGGACAAATGTCTTTTTTCGGCCTTACTAACTATGTTACTATGTTACTATGTTAGGGTATAGAGTGTAGGGTATAGAGTGTTGGGATATAGAGTGTAGGGTATAGAGTGTAGGGTATAGAGTGTAGGGTATAGATTGTAGGGTATAGAGTGTAGGGTATAGAGTATATAGTGTAGGGTACAGAATGTAGGGTATGGAGTGTAGAGTTTAGGGTATAGAGTGTAGGGTATAGAGTGTAGGGTATAGAGTGTAGGGTATAAAGTGTAGAGTGTAGGGTATAGAGTGTAGGGTATAGCGTGTAGAGTGTAGGGTGTAGAGTGGAGAGTGTAAAGTATTGAGTGTAGGGTATAGAGTGTATGTTATAGAGTGTAGGGTGTAGAGTGTAGGGTATAGAGTGTAGGGTATAGAGTGTAGGGTATAAAGTGTAGAGTGTAGGGTATAGAGTGTAGGGTTTAGAGTGTATGTTATAGAGTGTAGGGTATAGAGTGTAGAGTGTAGGATATAGAGTGTAGAGTGTAGGGTATAGAGTGTAGGGTATATAGTGTAGGGTATAGAGTGTAGGGTATAGAGTGTAGAGTGTAGGGTATAGAGTGTAGGGTATAGAGTGTAGAATGTAGGGTATAGAGTGTATGGTATAGAGTGTAGGGTGTAGAGGGTATGGTATAGAGTGTAGGGTATAGAGTGTAGAGTGTAGGGTATAGAGTGTAGGGTGTAGAGTGTAGGGTATAGAGTGTAGGGTATAGAGTGTAGAGTGTAGGGTATAAAGTGTAGGGTATAGAGTGTAGGGTGTAGAGTGTAGGGTATAGAGTGTAGAGTGTAGGGTATAGAGTGTATGGTATAATGTGTAGGGCATAGAGTGTAGGGTGTAGAGTGTAGGGTACAGAGTGTAGGGTATAGAGTGTAGGGTATAGAGTGTAGAGTGTAGGGTATATAGTGTAGGGTATAGAGTATAGAGTGTAGGGTATAGAGTGTAGGGTATAGAGTGTAGAGTGTAGAGTGTAGGGTATAGAGTGTAGAGTGTAGGGTATAGAGTGTAGGGTATAGAGTGTATGGTATAGAGTAGGGCATAGAGTGTAGGGTATAGAGTGTAGAGTGTAGGGTATAGAGTGTAGAGTGTAGGGTATAGAGTGTAGGGTATAAAGAGTAGAGTGTAGGGTATAGAGTGTAGAGTGTAGGGTATGGAGTGTATGGTATAGAGTGTAGGGTATAGAGTGTAGAGTATAGAGTGTTGGGTATAGAGTGTAGAGTGTAGGGTATAGAGTGTAGGGTATATAGTGTAGGGTATAGAGTGTATGGTATACAGTGTAGAGTGTAGGGATTAGAGTGTAGGGTATAGAGTGTAGGGTGTAGAGTGTAGGGTATAGAGTGTAGGGTATAGAGTGTATGGTATAGAGTGTAGGGTATAGAGTGTTGGGTATAGATTGTAGGGTATAGAATGTAGAGTGTAGTGTATAGAGTATAGGGTGTAGAGTGTATGGTGTAGAGTGTAGGGTATAGAGTGTATAGTGTAGGGTATAGAGTGCAGGGTATAGAGTGTATGGAATAGAGTGTATGGAATATAGTGTACGGTATAGAGTGTAGAGAGTAGGGTATAGAGTGTAGGGTATAGAGCGTAGGGTGTAGGGTATAGATTGTAGGGTATAGAGTGTAGGGTATAGAGTGTAGGGTATAGAGTGCATGGTATAGAGTGTAGGGTGTAGAGTGTATGGTATAGAGTGTACAGTATAGAGTGTATGGTATAGAGTGTAGAGTGTAGGGTATAGAGTGTATGGTATAGAGTGTAGAGTGTAGAGTGTAGGGTATAGAGTGTAGAGTGTAGGGTATAGAGTGTAGGGTGTAGAGTGTATGGTATAGAGTGTAGAGTGTAGGGTATAGAGTGTAGAGTGTAGGGTATAGAGTGTAGGGTATAGAGTGTATGGTATAGAGTGTAGAGTGTAGAGTGTAGGGTATAGAGTGTAGAGTGTAGGGTATAGAGTGTAGGGTATAGAGTGTATGGTATAGAGTGTAGGGTATAGAGTGTAGGGTATAGAGTGTAGAGTGTAGGGTATAGAGTGTAGGGTATAGAGTGTAGAGTGTAGGGTATAGAGTGTAGGGTATAGAGTGTACGGTATAGAGTGTTGGGCTATAAAGTGTAGGGTATAGAGTGTAGGGTATAGAGTGTAGGGTTTAGAGTGTATGTTATAGAGTGTAGGGTATAGAGTGTAGAGTGTAGGATATAGAGTGTAGAGTGTAGGGTATAGAGTGTAGGGTATATAGTGTAGGGTATAGAGTGTAGGGTATAGAGTGTAGAGTGTAGGGTATAGAGTGTAGGGTATAGAGTGTAGAATGTAGGGTATAGAGTGTATGGTATAGAGTGTAGGGTGTAGAGGGTATGGTATAGAGTGTAGGGTATAGAGTGTAGAGTGTAGGGTATAGAGTGTAGGGTGTAGAGTGTAGGGTATAGAGTGTAGGGTATAGAGTGTAGAGTGTAGGGTATAAAGTGTAGGGTATAGAGTGTAGGGTGTAGAGTGTAGGGTATAGAGTGTAGAGTGTAGGGTATAGAGTGTATGGTATAATGTGTAGGGCATAGAGTGTAGGGTGTAGAGTGTAGGGTACAGAGTGTAGGGTATAGAGTGTAGGGTATAGAGTGTAGAGTGTAGGGTATATAGTGTAGGGTATAGAGTATAGAGTGTAGGGTATAGAGTGTAGGGTATAGAGTGTAGAGTGTAGAGTGTAGGGTATAGAGTGTAGGGTATAGAGTGTATGGTATAGAGTAGGGCATAGAGTGTAGGGTATAGAGTGTAGAGTGTAGGGTATAGAGTGTAGAGTGTAGGGTATAGAGTGTAGGGTATAAAGAGTAGAGTGTAGGGTATAGAGTGTAGAGTGTAGGGTATGGAGTGTATGGTATAGAGTGTAGGGTATAGAGTGTAGAGTATAGAGTGTTGGGTATAGAGTGTAGAGTGTAGGGTATAGAGTGTAGGGTATATAGTGTAGGGTATAGAGTGTATGGTATACAGTGTAGAGTGTAGGGATTAGAGTGTAGGGTATAGAGTGTAGGGTGTAGAGTGTAGGGTATAGAGTGTAGGGTATAGAGTGTATGGTATAGAGTGTAGGGTATAGAGTGTTGGGTATAGATTGTAGGGTATAGAATGTAGAGTGTAGTGTATAGAGTATAGGGTGTAGAGTGTATGGTGTAGAGTGTAGGGTATAGAGTGTATAGTGTAGGGTATAGAGTGCAGGGTATAGAGTGTATGGAATAGAGTGTATGGAATATAGTGTACGGTATAGAGTGTAGAGAGTAGGGTATAGAGTGTAGGGTATAGAGCGTAGGGTGTAGGGTATAGATTGTAGGGTATAGAGTGTAGGGTATAGAGTGTAGGGTATAGAGTGCATGGTATAGAGTGTAGGGTGTAGAGTGTATGGTATAGAGTGTACAGTATAGAGTGTATGGTATAGAGTGTAGAGTGTAGGGTATAGAGTGTATGGTATAGAGTGTAGAGTGTAGAGTGTAGGGTATAGAGTGTAGAGTGTAGGGTATAGAGTGTAGGGTGTAGAGTGTATGGTATAGAGTGTAGAGTGTAGGGTATAGAGTGTAGAGTGTAGGGTATAGAGTGTAGGGTATAGAGTGTATGGTATAGAGTGTAGAGTGTAGAGTGTAGGGTATAGAGTGTAGAGTGTAGGGTATAGAGTGTAGGGTATAGAGTGTATGGTATAGAGTGTAGGGTATAGAGTGTAGGGTATAGAGTGTAGAGTGTAGGGTATAGAGTGTAGGGTATAGAGTGTAGAGTGTAGGGTATAGAGTGTAGGGTATAGAGTGTACGGTATAGAGTGTTGGGCTATAAAGTGTAGGGTATAGAGTGTAGGGTATAGAGTGTATGGTATAGAGTGTACGGTATAGAGTGTATGATATAGAGTGTATGGTATATAGTGTAGGGTATAGAGTGTTTGGTATAGAGTGTAAGGTATAGAGTGTAGAGAGTAGGGTATAGATTTTAGAGTGTAGAGTGTAGGGTATAGAGTGTAGGGTATAGAGTGTATGGAATAGAGTGTATAATATAGAGTGTAGGGTGTAGAGTGTAGGGTATAGAGTGTAGAGTGTGGGGTATAGAGTGTAGAGTGTAGGGTATAGAGTGTATGATATAGAGTGTAGGGTATAGAGTGTATGGTATAGATTGCAGGGTATAGAGTGTAGGGTGTAGAGTGTAGGGTATAGAGTGTAGGGTATAGAGTGTATGGTATAGAGTGTATGGTATAGATTGTAGGGTATAGAGTGTAGGGTATAGAGTGTAGAGTGTAGGGTATAGAGTGTAGAAAGTAGGGTATAGTGTGTAGGGTATGAAGTGTAGAGTGTAGGGTATAGAGTGTAGGGTATAGAGTGTAGATTGTATGGTATAGAGTGTAGGTTATAGAGTGTATAGTGTAGGGTGTAGAGTGTAGGGTATAGAGTGTAGGGTATAGAGTGTTGGGATATAGAGTGTAGGGTATAGAGTGTAGGGTATAGAGTGTAGGGTATAGAGTATATAGTGTAGGGTATAGAGTGTAGGGTATAGAGTGTAGAGTGTAGGGTATAGAGTGTAGGGTATAGAGTGTAGGGTATAAAGTGTAGAGTGTAGGGTATAGAGTGTAGGGTATAGAGTGTAGGGTATAGACTGTAGAGTGTAGGGTGTAGAGTGTAGGGTATAGAGTGTAAGATATAGAGTGTAGGGTATAGAGTGTATGTTATAGAGTGTAGGGTATAGAGTGTAGAGTGTAGGGTATAGAGTGTAGGGTATAGAGTGTAGGGTATAGAGTGTAGGGTATAGAGTGTAGGGTATAAAGTGTAGAGTGTAGGGTATAGAGTGTAGGGTTTAGAGTGTATGTTATAAAGTGTAGGGTATAGAATGTAGAGTGTAGGATATAGAGTGTAGAGTGTAGGGTATAAAGTGTAGGGTATATAGTGTAGGGTATAGAGTGTAGGGTATAGAGTGTAGGGTATAGAGTGTATGGTATAGAGTGTAGAGTGTAGGGTATAGAGTGTAGAAAGTAGGGTATAGTGTGTAGGGTATAGAGTGTAGAGTGTAGGGTATAGAGTGTAGGGTATAGAGTGTAGATTGTATGGTATAGAGTGTAGGGTATAGAGTGTATAGTGTAGGGTATAGAGTGTAGAGTGTAGGGTATAGAGTGTAGGGTATAGAGTGTTGGGATATAGAGTGTAGGGTATATAGTGTCGGGTATAGAGTGTAGGGTATAGATTGTAGGGTATAGAGTGTAGGGTATAGAGTATATAGTATAGGGTATAGAGTGTAGGGTATAGAGTGTAGAGTGTAGGGTATAGAGTGTAGGGTATAGAGTGTAGGGTATAGAGTGTAGGGTAAAGAGTGTAGGGTATATAGTGTAGAGTGTAGGGTATAGAGTGTAGGGTATAGAGTGTAGAGTGTAGGGTGTAGAGTGGAGAGTGTAGGGTATAGAGTGTAAGGTATAGAGTGTAGGGTATAGAGTGTATGTTATAGAGTGTAGGGTGTA